>NW_027507758.1:287550574-287727193 GCF_037356315.1 Lithobates pipiens | reverse complement strand
TGTTATCCCTCATCATGCCCTGGATTGCTGCCACTGTGACTCTGGACTATCTCCGCTGTGCTGCTGCTACTGCCCTGTGACTTAGAACTTACTTATCCTTGCTATTCCATATTGCTGCATTGTGCCCCTGGACTCACATTTTGCTGTACCATATTGCTGATGTAGACTGGCCCTCTGTGGTGCCCTATTGCTGCGTGTCTCGCACTGTGCCCTGAACTGTCACCACTTGTTGCTCTATCCTTTCCCTCCCATGATCCTGCAGAGTCTCCCTGGCTGTACATCACTGCTGTCCTGCACCCACTTCTCTGTATCAGATTATTCCAATAAACATCCTGCACGTCGGGTCTTGTGACATCTGTCTTTGTGTACGTTCTCTCTCAGCTACGTCATCACAGAATGTGATGAGGAAAAGAAACATTTCTTAATTGTCACAACAAGAGGTGGTGAGGGGAACTCCTTTAACGGGGGGGAAAAAAATGAGGGGGGGGAGGGGAGGAAGAAGAAAGGGGGGGGAGGGGAGGAAGAAGAAAGGGGGGGGGGGGGGAGGGGAGGAAGAAGAAAGGGGGGGGGGAGGGGAGGAAGAAGAAAGGGGGGGGGGGGAGGGGAGGAAGAAGAAAGGGGGGGGGAGGGGAGGAAGAAGAAAGGGGGGGGGAGGGGAGGAAGAAGAAAGGGGGGGGGGGAGGGGAGGAAGAAGAAAGGGGGGGGGAGGGGGGGAAGAAGAAAGGGGGGGGGGAGGGGAGGAAGAAGAAAGGGGGGGGAGGGGAGGAAGAAGAAAGGGGGGGGGAGGGGAGGAAGAAGAAAGGGGGGGGAGGGGAGGAAGGAAGAAGGGGGGGGAGGAAGGAAGAAGGGGGGGGGGGGGGGGAGGAAGGAAGAAGGGGGGGGGAGGAAGGAAGAAGGGGGGGGGGGAGGAAGGAAGAAGGGGGGGGAGGAAGGAAGAAGGGGGGGAGGAAGGAAGAAGGGGGGGGGAGGAAGGAAGAAGGGGGGGGAGGAAGGAAGAAAGGGGGGGGAAGGGAAGGAAGAAAGGGGGGGAGGAAGGAAGAAAGGGGGGGGGAGGAAGGAAGAAAGGGGGGGGGGGGAGGAAGGAAGAAAGGGGGGGGGGGAGGAAGGAAGAAAGGGGGGGAGGGAGGAAGGAAGAAGGGGGGGAGGGAGGAAGGAAGAAAGGGGGGGGAGGGAAGGAAAGAAAGGGGGGAGGGAAGGAAGAAAGGGGGGGGAGGGAAGGAAGAAAGGGGGGGGAGGGAAGGAAGAAAGGGGGGGGAGGGAAGGAAGAAAGGGGGGGGAGGGAAGGAAGAAAGGGGGGGAGGGAAGGAAGAAAGGGGGGGGGGAGGAAGAAAGGGGGGGAGGGAAGGAAGAAAGGGGGGGGGGAGGAAGAAAGGGGGGGGGGAGGGAAGGAAGAAAGGGGGGGGGAGGGAAGGAAGAAAGGGGGGGGGAGGGAAGGAAGAAAGGGGGGGGAGGGAAGGAAGAAAGGGGGGGGGAGGGAAGGAAGAAAGGGGGGGGGAGGGAAGGAAGAAAGGGGGGGGGAGGGAAGGAAGAAAGGGGGGGGGAGGGAAGGAAGAAAGGGGGGGGGGAGGAAGGAAGAAAGGGGGGGGGAGGGAAGGAAGAAAGGGGGGGGAGGGAAGGAAGAAAGGGGGGGGGAGGGAAGGAAGAAAGGGGGGGGGGAGGGAAGGAAAAGGGGGGGGGAGGGAAGGAAGAAGGGGGGGGAGGGAAGGAGGAAAGGGGGGGAAGGGAAGGAAGAAAGGGGGGGGGAGGGAAGGAAGAAAGGGGGGGGGAGGGAAGGAAGAAAGGGGGGGGAGGGAAGGAAGAAAGGGGGGGGAGGGAAGGAAGAAAGGGGGGGGGGGAGGGAAGAAGAAAGGGGGGAGGGAAGGAAGAAAGGGGGGGGGGAGGGAAGGAAGAAAGGGGGGGAGGGGGGAGGGAAGAAGAAAGGGGGGGGGAAGAAATGGGGGGGAGAGGAAGAAGAAAGGGGGGGAGAGGAAAGCAAGTAGAATTTCTTTTATTTTAGTAAAATGAAACATAAAAGATATTACAACCGGCTTTTAAAGCCTATATTCACCTGCTAAAATAGAAAACATAACTTAAAGTGGAACTTCTGCTGCTGGCAAATAATAGTAAATAATAGTAAATAAATAGAAACTTATGTCATATTTACTTGTTTTGAACTATTTTTTTTTTTTAAAGTTTCTTCAGTTAATTCCTGGTTTCTTGCCTAGGCAAATGATGTCATATAAGGATGAGCTACGTCGTGTTCGCACAGCCCATGTGCAGAGCCCGCCAGGAAGCCGGCACTGCGCTAATCACAGGCAGGTAAACATTGCCCTGATGTGTGGCTGCAGAGATGGGGAAATGTCTCACTACCTGTTATTAGCGCAGTGCCAACTTCCTGGCGGACTCTGCACCTGGGCTTTGCGAACACGTTGGAGCTCATCCTCAATGTCATACATCCCAGGCGTTCGCGAGGGGGGGGGGGGGGGGGGATTGGAAGGCGCTTTTTCAGCTAAGCACACCCTCCTGCTTGTATGCCTGAACTGAGGGCAGAAGGATTCCATGACGTAAATGCTACATGAATCATCCGTCCATACTCAAGATGGCCAGGGGCGGAAACGCTGGGTGGTATTTTCCAAAGAGATTTCTCAGTAACATAAAGCCTGGAGACATAGATGGGCGAATTAACTTTGAATAATAAAAACAAATTAAACGGCGTGTTTGCTTGGCGGTGCTCAGACGCGGTGTAGCTACACTTTAGATGAGATGTATTCCTTATACATCTATAGAAATCTTCTGTTTCCTCCATTCATAGGAGCACTGTATGAATGGAGGAGGGGGGGGGGGTCCAGTCATAGAAGGTATAGTAGCGCTCCTAGGATTGGTGGAGTTGGGAGGACATACTTGGACCCTCTCAATGAGTGTGATTACCCCCTTGGACACCAGGAGGTGAGCACAAGGGACCCCTGAGCCTGAGGGATGTCCCTGGTGCTGATGATGGATGATAGGCATGCCTCCTGGGCTGGCCATGATGGAGGAAGCTGTCAGTGTGCCCCCAGCACAGGCCATGATGCCCCCTCACAGGAAAACTTTTGACACATTGTGGAGGGAGGAAGGAGGGGGTCGGCCATGTTCCTCGCCTTCACCTCCAGTCGGGGCCTGGCCTCACTGTCACCTGTAGCAGACAAAGCCCGGATCCGAGACCCTGCACCCCCCTTCTCCCTCCTCCGCTCCCCCCTTACCATCATAGTAGTAGCAGACCTTCTTCTTGCCGCCCCCCTGACTGTACGCCATAGAGATGCCGCTCACACAGGGACCTCACAGGACTCGGGACACACCGGATTCCCCCGGCACCGACTATGCACACCTACTGCAGCCCGTTATTCGGTGATCAATGGAAATTTCCCGCTCGGCCGGGGACGCGCATAGACATACACAGACACGGTGCAGACATAGGTGGGAGGGGCCAGGTGAGGCTGAGCGGGCGGCGCTGAAGATGGAGTGGGCGGGGTCCAGTGCCTTGCTGCAGAGCTGGCCGTCCGTAGGAGGCGGGGTTACTGATAACATGCCACGGGGAGGGCGGGGAATTTTTACATAGTAGGCGGGATAGACCCGCCTCAAAACATCAGCCACATTAGGGCAGGCAATGTGCGCGCAGCCGTGTGGGAGAAACCAAGCGGACCTGGTACGGGGTGGCGTGTCAGGAAGAGATCTGTGGCAGCGCGCAATACGTGCCTGGCCATTGGGGGATTTTTAATGAACGCCCCTCAGATACTTAGTGGATGGTACAGCTCGAGCTTCCTATTGGCTTGCTGAGGTGCCGGGACCGCCCACATCAGAGGTTGTGGTCATGTGTTGCTGTGCAGTGTGAGAGCTCAGCTGTGGTGTGTGAGGGAGGATGTGTCACCATTATACATGTTCCCATAAAAAGTTGGCTGGACTGGTTACAGCTGTGCGAAAGTTTTATCACAGCTATAAATGTAGAAAGCAGTCCGTGCTGCAGAGCTCAGCCTTTATTAGCTATGATGTGTGCTTGTCTTTGCTGCATTGTATGCCTTACAATACCTGCTTCTGTCTGTACTCCTGGTTTTCAGAAGGCTCCTCCCTCATGGAGCCACCTTTGTGTTCTGTCAAAAGAGCCAACGCGTCAAAATCTCCAATTCCTTCACTTCCAGTGACTGTTCAGCAGCAGTCATTGCAGATTTCGATGACTTGGCTGTCTTCACTGAACACTGGCAGTGTATACACTACACGATATAAGGAGTGGACACTGTTAGGTCGCCCACTACGAACCAACAACATGGCCGCCTCCAAGGCGGCGACAAACTTTTTTCACTCCTTAGCTGGTGTTCTGTGAAAACAGTCAAATTGTCATGTACACTGTCAGTGCTGGTGTCAGTGATTCTTCCTGCCTTCCGTATACCATAGTGATCCTTCCTGTCCTTCATCTGCCATGGTGATTGTGACAGACCTAGCCGGGACACAGGCTTTTTGAGAGGACTGAATGCGAGCCTCTTGCCGACTGATTATGGGCCCTGGATTTTAAGGGGCACAGGGTGAATGAGAACCCCACTATAATCTGTGCTAGTCAGATTCGATGCTGTATATATGTATATATAATGTGTGTTGTCTCATGCTGTTGGGACACACACTGTCAGATGCTAATGTCATGAACTCCAGCCACCTGTCTGTTGGCTTGTATAATGTAAATGAGTCTAGTCTGGCTTGTAATAGTATTCCACACATGTTGTTTGGGCTAATGGCTTTTAATTTGTGTTGCGTTTTTATATACAGTACGCATGCGTGAAACTCCGCCCGCCCCTGACGTTCTTTCTAGACTATTCCCCACCCCTTTGCTTTCGGGGCAGTGAGGAGAGCACATAGCAGAGAGAACGCAGGTGCGCAATCAGAGTTCCGCTAATGAGGAGGAGGGCGAGTTAAGCCTGGAGCTTGAAACGTCCCGATGCAGGAAGAGAAGATTTAAGGCCTCAAATATGTCTTTTGGAGAGATGTTGGAGATGGTCGACATATTGAACAGGACCGACTATGATGGGAAGTATGGACCTTACCCAAACCCAAATATCAGAAAGGCCAAGATCATAAATAAAGTTGTGAAAAGTCTTCAGAAGAATTTTGGGGTACGACGATCCATGGATCAACTGAGAAAATGCTGGTCAGACCTGAAACTGAGGGAGCACAATCAGTACAGTAGGCTCAAGCGTGTTCTTCAAAAAAGTAAGTAGTTGTCGTGTGTTCATATGATTATTCTTGCTTGCATACTGCTCCATGTGCTTTGATTTCATGTTGTGCATTTTAAAATGGCCACTTTCAAGTTCATGGTTTCATTCGTTCATAAGAAACATCGTTCTGCAGGTAAGTATTCCAGCTTAACAAAGTGTCCACAATAATGTTCTCACCGTTGAACTCGGCCAAAAAACACAATTGTACAACACTTCCAAGCCATGTTTCATATTCCTATTTCTGCCCTCTGTGTGCTAATTATTCCTTTTTTACATTCTCATAGGGGAGAGAAGACTCTGCAAGTATGAGGACACAAGGGACCCCACCCCTCCCAAAGAAGGCAAAATTCCAAAACCAGAAGCAGAGGAGGAGGAGGAGGAGGAAGGAGAGATCGTTGAAGTTGGACAAATTGTCACTACAACAGGTGAGTGTCGGAGAACACAGCTTCCGGTAAGCTCATCAATGTATGTCACCGTATTTATAATACATGGTGTGTTTTTTTGCTTTGTTTTGTAGGTGATGTGGAAGAAGAATCCCATTTTACCAGTGAAAGTGCCCAGATCCTGATTGGGGAGATAATGGGGTGCAATCGTGATTTAGAAAATATACAGCAAAACATCAATGATGTTAAAAATAAAATAAAGAACATCATTGATGTTTTGGGGAGAGTGTGAAACAGCTCAAACTAGCTAGGGTTTTAATTTTTTGCTTTTAAACCACAACTTTTGTATTTTCTAAAAATCAAAATTTGGAAGATGAACACAGTGTGTCAACAATGTTCGTGTTTTGTGGAAAGTGGCTGAGATGAAGGGGTTGCAGCCCCAAAACATGTACATTGATCCCCATGATGGGAGATAGCACACGTTGACACACCTGTGTGCATCTTCCAAATTTGGATTTTCCAGGGGTGACACCCCATGTGATGAAGGCAATATCAGCCCAGTTTGTACATACTCATGTCTGATATTGTCTTCACTTTTCAAAGTTGAACTTTGTAAGTTCCTATGTTCTGTATGTTACACTTTGATACATGTCTGTTTACACAAAAACACCAAGTAAAAAAAAAAATGACCTGAAATAATGTTTTTGATACACCCAATATGTTGGTTTGTTGTAAAACCCTTTTCTAAACGCACATGTGAATGTGCTTTGATTAAAAAGTTAAATTATCAACAATGTGTGGCTTCCTTTTTCATTGCGCAAAAGATGTATTTGGAGTAAAATTGTTGTTTTGAGTGACAATGGGTTACTTACTAAAGGAAACTCCACTTTGCACTCCAAGTGCAGTTTCAGGTGTACTTTTGCAGTGCACTTGTAGTGCATAGTGGATGTGCCTTTAGTAAATAACACCCACAGTGATGTGATAATTTTCACAATCATGCCATTTTCCTGCCATGGTGCTGAAAATGAGCAAGATTTTGGTCAGTAATGCACTACATACATTAGTTAACAAAAACAAGGTGTGTGTGTAGCAGACCCACAACATAATAAGATTATCTGAAGAAGAGACTGTCCCCTCATCTCGCTCAGAACTTGGGTTTGCACTGTTGTAGAAAAAGGCACAACAAGAAAAAACATAAATTTACCTAGGAGACACCTAAAACCAAGCCAAGCAGTAAATGAAAACAAATATTGGAGTTTCAAAGAAAAATGTATTCCTAAAATGCCGCTCAGACATTGTCTGGCATATCAATGGCCCCCCTACCCACAAAGTACTCCATGTATTGGGTTCTTACCTCATGGGTGCTTTGGGGGGGGGCAAGCCAGGACGAGCAGCTTCAAGGCCCGTGAGGTTCTCATTTTCAAGCAAGTCTGCTTCTTGAACAACTGAGACCGCATAGTTTACAGAATGTCTTTTTAGGAAATTGTGCAGAACACAGCAGGCCAGCACAATGTGATTGATTTTGTATTCCGACATGTGGATAGGCGTTAAAAACAGGCCAGTATTCCAAAGGTGTTCTCCACCACTCTTCGGGCTCTGGACAGCCGGAAATTAAAAATCCTCTGGTCCAGGGTGAGGGTCCTCATCGGGAAAGGCCGCATCAGATGGTTTGCCAGGGCAAACGCCTCATCCGCGATGAAGATGAATGGGAGTCCTTCCTGATTCTCCTCTGGGGGTGGCAAGCCCAGACTGCCACTCTGGAGACGCCAGTAGAACTCTGTCCATGAGAACACTCCACCATCTGACATCCGGCCATTTTGCCCCACGTCCACATACAAGAAGTCATAGGTCGCAGACACCACTGCCAACATCACGATACTATTAAACCCCTTGTAGTTAAAATAGTACGACCCCGAGTTGGGTGGTGGGACGATGCGGACGTGTTTCCCATCAATTGCACCTCCACAATTGGGAAAGTCCCATCGACTGACAAAGTGGGAGGCCACAGTCTGCCATTCCTGTGGCGTTGAAGGACACTGTGCAGAGAAACAAGACAAAAAAATAGTAATTTAGCAAATCAACATTGCAAGCAGATTAGACACCAACATTTTTGGCCAAGATCAGTATAACATTTTGGGAACTGAGTATTTAAAGCCTAAAGTATAAGGTGCCCTTATCAGAGTCATCACCCCCCCCAGCCCCCCCCCCATCTGATGGGCCCTTGCTAAAAAATGAGGGGGGATGTTTTGCACAGGTAACCCTCTTCACTTGATTGAGAGCTGAATGCCTAAATAATGTGTGATACTTTGGGAAGCCCCTCCTTACTTACACTATTGGCAGCCCACTGGACAGGTAAGAAGTGTCATAATACCAAAAAAAAAAAAAAAAAATTGAAGCACATTTTGACATTCTGCTATTACATATCAAGATAATAATAGGGGAAAAAACAAAAAAAAATGATAGCATTTGAAAGTATTGAGGCAGGCCCTTGCACTACATGCTTTGGTGAATTTGTCCATAAATGTGACCATCAAAAAGGTAGATATAGTGTGTATTGGGTTTGGTAAAGTCAGCAGATAGAGGATTGCTAGCAGTTGGGGGGAGGGGGGTTCCTAACGAGTTTGGCACAACCCAAAAAAAAAAATGTCACTCTGCATGAATTGAAGCACACACATCACATTTGTAGACATTTTAGGGGGTGTTTATGGGAAAGCAATACTATGGAGCTGACAAAAGACATTGGTAAGTGACTAGACTATAGTTTTATGGGCCAAGAAGAGCATGGTGGGGAAGTTGGTGAGGCAAATATGCCTGAGGACAAAGGGGCAGAGCATATGAATTAGAGCATATTGCAATGATGGTAATTAGGGAATGAGGAAAGAAATGCAAGACATTAGCAATCATTAAATACATAGAATGTGATGTTAAAGGATCAAACTAACCTTCATATAGTCCTTCTGCAGGACCTGAATGATGGCAGAACAGGTGTCTGGAATAATGATCCCCAGAGCCTGGGGGGAGATGCCTGTGGAGAACTTGAGGTCCTGAAGGCTTCTCCCTGTCGCCAAGTAGCGCAACGTGGTGATGAGCCTCTGCTCCGGAGTGATGGCTTGCCGCATGCAGGTATCCTGCCTGCTGATATAAGGGGTCAACAAAGCCAGCAGACAGTGAAAAACGGGGTCCGTCATCTGGAGATAATTCCTGAAATCATCAGGATTATTCTCATGGATCAAAGGCATGTGCGAGAACTGGTCATGCTGGTGCAACCAATTCTTGGTACACAAACGCCTCACCTCCCTGCTCATGGACCGGGCTTGTGTCAAAGTAAGAACCCCAACATGAAGCCCCTGCACAGCACAAACTCTACGACGAGTACGTAGACGAAACATGGTTTGAAAACGGTTGGCTAGTCAGAACGGACAACAGAAAGCACTGGTAAACAGCAATGCCTGAAAGAACGACCTGAATAGCAGAAGCAAGCAGACAATAAGCAATGCAAATCAAAGCGTACTATACCAAGATATAGTCCACAATGAGAAGCAAATACTTACTGACTGCACGCACTGATTATCATATACGCACCGTCAAGCAGAAACTGAAGAGCTGTAGCGATCTGAATCACAAATCTGAAAAGCACGAATCGTCTCTCACCAAACTTCTACTAACACGCGATACACACGAGATCAGCAGAAGGAGCCCAAAGGGTGCCGGACGCAGTGCTGAACTTCTCTTTTCTAGGCCCGCCGTACGCGGCTTACGTCACCGCGTTCTTGCCAACCCGAAATTCCGACAACTTAGTCTGACCATGTGTATGCAACATCACTTCCGGACCTCGTCCGGAATTAATCCGTCGGAATAACTCAGACGGATTTGGTTGTCGGAATCTCCGACCGTGTGTACAAGGGCGAATAGTTGTCCTGTGGACAGATTCTCCCACCTGACCTGTGGATCTCTGCAGCTCCCCCAGAGTTACCACGGGCTTCTTGGCTGCTTCTCTGATTAATGCTCTCCTTGCCAGTTTAGGTGGACGGCAATCTCCTTTTAGATTTTCAGTTTTGCCAAGCTCTTTCCATTTTCGGATGATGGATTGAACAGTGCTCTGTGAGATGTTAAAAGCTTGGGATATTTTTTTAGACCTTAAGCCTGCTTTAAACTTCTCCACAGCTGTATCCCTGACCTGTCTGTTGTGTCCCTTGGCCTTCATGATGCTTTTTGTTCACGAAGGTTCTCTTACAAACCTCTGAGGGCTTCACAGAACAGCTGTATTTATACTGAGACTAAATTACACACAGATGGACTCTATTTACTAATCATGTGACTTCTGAGCGCAATTGGTTCCACTAGAATCTAGATGGGGGTATCAGAGTAAAGGGGGCTGAATACAAATGCATGCCACACTTTTCACTAGGGTTGCACCGATACTGATCTACTACTAGTATCAGTATTGGCACCTTTGTGTTGGTCTGTCACATGTCCTCCTCTGGTCCCCCTTTGTCCCCCCCTCCTCCCGTCCCCCCATGTCCCAGATCTTTCAGGATGGAGAGTGGAAGAAGGTAAATATGTAATTTCCTTCCTTTTCCGAATGCACAGAATCAGTGATCACTGATTCTGCCTGTTCATAACTGAAACATTGTAACCTGTGTTTAAGATGCTTCCGTTTTTGAATGATTAGGAGCCTCTGTCTTCTGTCCATTAATCTTCAGTGCAGCTGAGGCTGCAGAGAAAGGGACTCTCTGTCCTCAATCCCTGTCTAAAAGGGGAGATATCAGGGGTTGTGTTGGTCTATCACATAAAATCCCAATAAAAGACATTTGAGTTTTTGGTTCTAACATGACAAAATGTGATACATTTTAAAGGGTATGAATACTTTTTCAAGGCACCGTATACTTGTCAAGACTTTTGGTAATTTTGTCTAGGAGTTTAAACTACAGCATCTTAGAACATATTAACAAAGCAATCCAAATTTACAAAAATAAAGAATTTATTGATGCAAAACATTTCACACATTTTTTGTTTACAATGATTGTATTTTTTCATAATTTGCATTACCACGGTCCTGATGAGGCATGGGAACACGTGAAACACGCTGACCATGTTAAACAGTTGAAAAGTATGTGATTTGTGCATTGTGTATGCTGAGCCTGTGCTTCACACCATGCTTACCTAGTAAATAAAAGAAATGTATCAATAAACAAAAAATAAGAAAATGTTTGATTTTTAAGGTTATTAGCAACACAGTATATTCATCAATACCTTTTGTTCAATGCCTTTGCTGTATTTGTCAAACTGATTTTTGTCTCTCTGGTGAAAGTCATGTGGATGGCTGTAAAGCTGCTCATTCGTTTCTACAACTACTAGACTTGTCCACCCTCTTATCATGTACACTGGACTTTGCTGCCCCACCTGCCGGCCATGGATGGTCATAGAGGGTATTGCCAGGTAGAGCGGAGAGAGATCAGTGAACAGTCGTGTGCTGATCCTTCCTCCAGTGAATGAACCCAAGGCCTTCATGTATTATGTCCCTTGCTTTTTAGAGCGGCTGCTGTGGCCAGGGATGAAGCTAATCAAGCATGATCTGTGTTTCAGCTTCATCGGAATCCATAGGTGATGTGAGGTCCTTGTTGCCTCCTCGAAGGGGACTTTTCACCAGCAATAGAACAATATGGTAATCGGGGTAATTGGCGCTACCTACAAATAAAACTCCTTACAAATAGAGTGAAGAAAAATCCTTCTACCGGGATTCCTCAAATCCTATAAGGTCCTAATTGTTTCTATTAGGATCAAGAAAAACAGCAACAGAAACAGTTCCTACTAGAATCTATTACAATCATAAAGATGGTCTAATGTGTATCAGCCACACCCTACAGAGTAAGGTCGGTATATATAAAAAATATAAAAAATATATAATCCCGAATAGATCATGTGTTCATCCTAAAAAATATATATATAATAAAAAAGGGGGTATATGCCAAAAAAATGCTGCTATTATGCGATTTTCCAAGTTACAAGCTACTCAAATGTCCCAAAAAACAGCAATATTCCTACTGGAAATTAATTCCTGAGATTGACAGATAGATCCAATAAACGAAGGAGAAAGGAGAGAACTAAAAACCAAACAACAACAAACAAAAGACAAAAAATTGTATATGTGTATCTGTTGCTAAGTGCAATATTGCCTAAAATCGCATTAACGCCAAGATATATTTAAATAAGCAAATTCCCAGTAAGAGGCGTATATAAATGTGCTTGTGAAATTATAGTCAAAACTTAAATATACAAGCTATAAGTGCAAAATGCTAGTATAAACATATATATAAAAAATATATATTATATATATATAAAAAGTACATCAAAAAGTGCGGGTGAAAAAGCAAAAAATCAATTAGCCAACAAATTAAATAAACAATCCATAATGAAAAAATATAAATATAAAAAAAAAAAAAAAAAAATACAAATAAAAATAAAAATACAAAAATAGTGTCCAATTATCCCAAAAAATCTTCAATAGTGCAAAAAAAGTTCAAAAGTGACTTTAGTGCTTCTTGTGCAATCTTCAACGTGACTTCTGTGTTCCCCCACAAGGTACCCCACTCACCAGAAGAATGCACCCCTGCAGGGGTAGTTCGCCTTAAGATCAAAGTCTGCCGATATCCAGCTCCTCAATCGCATCCGGAGAGAGACAAGACCGCCGCTGAAGACGTCAATGACGAAACGCGTTTGACGGAGTTACGCCTATTACGTCAGTTCCGTTCGTTGGAACGCAGTTGGAGTGCAAGCCGCAGCTGCGTATCTACCGAGCGGCTTCCACGTTCGGATTGATCTTTACGCTAGAAGGGCTCTATCCCTGGGGGACTTACATAAACTGGAGTGACCATATGCAACAGGGTATATCCTGGTACATTGTTTTTAAGTGGTTTTTGCACTCTTAGTCCTTTGTTTTTTTGGGATATAGTGCCATTAGCGTATGATTTATTATCTTTCTCCCAGCTTGGTTCTAGGATTTACTATCTGGTTTCCTGGAACGTTACCATTTATTTATATATGGGGGCTGAGTGATTTTTTAGTGGACTGTGTTTCCATATCTTGTCTCTCTTATTTGTATTTTTTTTTTTTTTTGTTTGCTTTTTATATATTTTTTATTTTTATATTTATATTTTTTCATTATGGATTGTTTATTTAATTTGTTGGCTAATTGATTTTTTGCTTTTTCACCCGCACTTTTTGATGCACTTTTTATATATATGTTTATACTAGCATTTTGCACTTATAGCTTGTATATTTAAGTTTTGACTATAATTTCACAAGCACATTTATATACGCCTCTTACTGGGAATTTGCTTATTTAAATATATCTTGGCGTTAATGCGATTTTAGGCAATATTGCACTTAGCAACAGATACACATATACATTTTTTTGTCTTTTGTTTGTTGTTGTTTGGTTTTTAGTTCTCTCCTTTCTCCTTCGTTTATTGGATCTATCTGTCAATCTCAGGAATTAATTTCCAGTAGGAATATTGCTGTTTTTTGGGACATTTGAGTAGCTTGTAACTTGGAAAATCGCATAATAGCAGCATTTTTTTGGCATATACCCCCTTTTTTATTATATATATATTTTTTAGGATGAACACATGATCTATTCGGGATTATATATTTTTTATATATACCGACCTTACTCTGTAGGGTGTGGCTGATACACATTAGACCATCTTTATGATTGTAATAGATTCTAGTAGGAACTGTTTCTGTTGCCGTTTTTCTTGATCCTAATAGAAACAATTAGGACCTTATAGGATTTGAGGAATCCCGGTAGAAGGATTTTTCTTCACTCTATTTGTAAGGAGTTTTATTTGTAGGTAGCGCCAATTACCCCGGTTACCATATTGTTCTATTTTTTGGAGGAAACCCCAAT
This sequence comes from Lithobates pipiens, assembly GCF_037356315.1. NCBI lineage: Eukaryota > Metazoa > Chordata > Amphibia > Anura > Ranidae > Lithobates > Lithobates pipiens. Next base: position 287,713,685 of record NW_027507758.1, on the reverse strand, counting down.
TGGAGTTTCTCTCCTTGTGGGTGGCAGCAACCTAGTGATACAATTAGTATTTGTCTGTAGCCATTGTTATCACTATCCTTTTTGATTTCCAACCCCCACCGTTGTTTATCGCGGTTTTCTTCATTTTTATACTCATTTTCACCAGCAATGTTTTTACAATTGGTAGTAATAAAGTAAAAATAAAAAAAAGTTACAAAAATTAAAGTAAAACAAAAAAAAACAAAAGATTTTTTAAAGCCCCTGCCCCAACATACTTGCAGATACATGCATGAACACTTGTTTTGGGTGCAGCTACTGTATGTACAAAAGGAGCAATTGCTTGGCGATTGCACTATACATGTTACATACCGCCATGCGTGCCCTAGTGGAAGCAATAATTCTAGGGCCATGGTTAATATCAAGCTTTTAAAGAGGAATTAAACCCTGGTGGGCTTTACTTCCCCTTTGTTTCTCTGCAAAGGTAAAGCATAATGGGCTACTATGACATCAATTTTGTTTGAGTATAACGTTGCACGACTGCTCAATTGTCAGTTAAAGCGTCGCAAAAAATAGCCTGGTCAGGAAGGGGGGCAAATCACAAATTTCTGCTCAATTTATGGAGAGGACTGAGGCCGCGTACACACGGGCGGACTGTTCGCTCAACTTTGTCCGCTGAACAGTGTTTCAGCGGACAGTCCGCTCGTGTGTGGGGCTTCAGCGGACAGTTTCAGCGGACAGTTTGACGAACAAAGTTTTTCTGAAATTCCGAAAAACTGTCCGCTGAAACTTGGTTTGAGCGGACAGTCCGCCCGTGTGTAGGCCACTTTCGAAATGAGCAAACTGTTCCCGCTCGGAGGAAAGTCTGCTAATTTCGAGCGCGTCTCCAGGTAGGCGGGGCCCGCGAAGGAGACGTCGCGGGCCCCGCCGCCTGGTATGGACTTAAAGGGGAACCCCAACGCCGAAAAAAATCGGCGTGGGGGTCCCCCCAAAGTCCACAACGGACCCTTGTCCGAGCACGCTACCCGGCCGGCCAGGAAAGGGGGGCGAGCGAGCGCGCCCCCCCTCCCGAGCCGTACCAGGCCGCGTGCCCTCAACATGGGGGGTGCCCTGGGGAAGGGGGGGCCGCGCGGCCCCCCCACCCCAAAGCACCTTGTCCCCATGTTGATGAGGACAAGGGCCTCTTCCCGACAACCCTGGCCGTTGGTTGTCGGGGTCTGCAGGCGGGGGGCTTATCGGAATCCGGGAGCCCCCTTTAATAAGGGGGCCCCCGGATACCGGCCCCCCACCCTATGTGAATGAGTATGGGGTACAATGTACCCCTACCCATTCACCTGTAAAATAAAAGTACCCAAAAAAAAAACACAACACACGAGATAAAATATTTTATTGCACAGCTCCGGGGGTCTTCCGTCTTCGGGGGTCTTCTCGCCGGACTCCTCCGCTATCTTCTTGTAGCTCTTTTGCTAGCGGAGGAGTCCGGCTTTCTTCCTCCCCGCCGCCGGCCTCTTCTCCCGACTTCGGGGGTCTTGTCCCCCTCTTCGGTTCTTCTGCCGGGCCACCGCGCCTTCTTATAGCTCTTTTACAGGCGGTGGCCCGGTCTTCTGTCGCCGCCGCCTTCCGCTCTTCTGCCGGGCCACCGCGCCTTCTTATAGCTCTTTTAGAGGCGGTGGCCCGGTCTTCTGTCGCCCCGGTCGCCTTCCGTTCTTCTTCTTGTTCTTCTTGTTCTTGTTCTTCTTCTTCTTCTCCAGGAGATGTTGACACGTCGCTCTCTCCGGCCGGAATGGCAGAGCCGCGCTGTGCGGCCACTTATATAGTGACAATGGGGCGTGGTCACATGGTATATGTCACATGGGTTGGTCACATGGTGACCCCGCCCCCTTACGATGTCATAGTCCCCATGTGACATCAACCCATGTTGAAGAACCGAAGAGGGGGACAAGACCCCCGAAGTCAGGAGAAGAGGCCGGCGGCGGGGAGGAAGAAAGCCGGACTCCTCCGCTAGCAAAAGAGCTACAAGAAGATAGCGGAGGAGTCCGGCGAGAAGACCCCCGAAGACGGAAGACCCCCGGAGCTGTGCAATAAAATATTTTATCTCGTGTGTTGTGTTTTTTTTTTGGGTACTTTTATTTTACAGGTGAATGGGTAGGGGTACATTGTACCCCATACTCATTCACATAGGGTGGGGGGCCGGTATCCGGGGGCCCCCTTATTAAAGGGGGCTCCCGTATTCCGATAAGTCCCCCGCCCGCAGACCCCGACAACCAACGGCCAGGGTTGTCGGGAAGAGGCCCTTGTCCTCATCAACATGGGGACAAGGTGCTTTGGGGTGGGGGGGCCGCGCGGCCCCCCCTTCCCCAAGGCACCCCCCATGTTGAGGGCACGCGGCCTGGTACGGCTCGGGAGGGAGGGGGCGCGCTCGCTCGCCCCCCTTTCCTGGCCGGCCGGGTAGCGTGCTCGGACAAGGGTCTGTTGTGGACTTTGGGGGGACCCCACGCCGATTTTTTTCGGCGTTGGGGTTCCCCTTTAAGTACATTCCAGGCGGCGGAGCCAGCGACGTCTCCGTCGCGGGCCCCGCCTACCTGCACACGCGCTCGAAATGAGCGGACTGTTGCCTCGTGTGTGGGCGAGTCCGTTCATTTCAAAAGTTGCGCGGACTTAGTACGACGAACAAAGTTTGCCGTATTTGTCCGCTCAAAAAGTGCCGTGTGTGGGCGTGTTCGTTCATTCAAAAGTTTGAGCGGACTGTTTGACGAACTTAGTTTCGGCAGACAGTCCCCGCGTGTGTACGCGGCCTAAGAGTATATAACCATGCCAGCATAGGTGTGCGCAGCCTATTAAATTAGGGTGTGCACCCCAAAGCTCAAAAGCAGAGCAACAGAGGCAGTGGCTAGAGGCCTACACATGCCATGGCGGCAATGTAATGCGTTTCAGAAATGATAGAAGCACAGTCCTTAATATTTGTTTTATTTACTTTTTAGAATTGCATTTGATTTTTATTTTTTTAGATATTTATTTACATTTTTTGTGAAATATAAGGGGTCTGAACTGAGAAATGGATGGAGGGCATAAATTCATCAGTCCCTTTTCATGCAGCCTCAGCTGCACAGATGAATGAATAGGAAGCACTCACAGGCTTCCTGTTCATTCACAAACAGAGGCATTGTACACAGTTTACTATGCTTCAGCGATGACTGGACAGAGGAGCGATCAGTCCCAATCTCTCACTGTGTACATTCTAAAAAGATCATATCTACTGGCCCCTTTCCCTACTCTCCATACTGAAATGTCCCCTTGTGTGACTCCAGCGGGTGTTGTTAAGAGAAGAGAGGAGGGAAACCGGCAGTGATGTGGGGGGGGGGGGGGCAGATACTAGAATTTATCCCCCTGCAGTGCAGCCAGAGGGAGGGAGAGGAGAAGAAGCCAGCAGTTCTGCAGGGGAAGGAACAAGAGTGTCTGCAATAAGGCAGTACAGCTGTTCCTCCTGCTTGGCAGGTGCCCGGGGCCCCCTTTTTGAACTGATAGGGCCCAGGCCTAGTACAGGAGTTCCAGATGCATTGCTTTATCAGGGGCCCTGTTGCACAGGGTTATTAGGGTGTGCCCAGGGACACCTGGCACACCCCCCTGCGCAATGGCTATGCATGCCAGTGGTGCAGCATAAAACATACAGCACAGCAATGAAGGTATGTGGTCCAGGGATTGAGTGAAGGAAGGATTGAGGGCAGTAACAAATAAATTCATTTTTTTATTTTTTCTCATCAGCAATCAACAGAAATAAAATTAAGATTCCTTAATATGTACAACTGACATAAACCAAGGATTGCAGGAGAGTCCTACTATCTACCTGCCAGGTATAGGTGACATGTCAGTGTCCCTTGGGTCTGCACCATCCCTAGATTAAAAAGCCCTTTGGCAGCTAGGTAAGTGCCATGCAAGTTTCACCCAAATAGTGTAGCTTTCATTCTACCCTGGGTACCCCATGCTATATAATCTAGTTAGCTACTGTATAAACATTAACACCTACCTCCTATATAGATTACCAGTATCTGATATCTATGGTAAGTCACTATAATATTAGGAAAACTTCTTATTTGCCTTTGGCAGAGAAGCTGCTATATATTTGCTTGCCATAAGCATCCTTGAAAGATCGAAAACCCCCAGGGGTTTCTAGTATATACAGTATATATATTAGATTGTGGTCACCCAAAGGTTTGCAGGAAAGTCTTATTACCTACCTCCTAAGTGAAACTGACAATCTCAGTCTCCCGTGTATCTGCACAATCCCCACTACCCAGATTAGAAGTCCAGTGGCAGCTAGGTAGTTGTACTGCAATTTTCACTCAACTGGTGTGGTTTTCCTTTCAGCTTGGGTGCTTACAACCTGCCTGGCTCCCTTGACGTGTCTCCACTGCACCTCTCCCAACATGGGGTCTCCTCACACAGTGGAGAGCGCCCCCCCTTCACTCTACTGGACTGTGCCCATCAGCTGACTTTCTCCTCCAGTTTATGCCTTCCGACATGGCATCTGTCACATTGTTTTCTTGTACTAACATTATTGCTATCACAAGGACTAATAGACCCCAAATCTCTCCATAAAGGACCATGTTGTTCATCCCTCGTGATAGCAATAATGCTATAGCAATACTAGCAATAATATCTCATCCAGCCTCCCATGTAGCCGATCAAACACACAGTCTGATCAGCTGCAGTGGCGTCACTAGGGTCGGTGTCACCCGGTGCGGAAAAGGGTTGGTGTCACCCCCCCACTAACTATAGACCCCCCCTCCCTCAGTACAGACCCCACCCACTAAGTACAGACCCCCTCCCACAGTATAGATCCTCCTCCCTCAGTACAGACCCCCTCAACAAGTATAGACCCCCTCAGTGCAGACCACCCCTCCATCAGTGCAAACCAGTGCAGAGTGCAGACACCCCCTCCATCAGTGAAGACCCCCCTCAATCAGTGCAGACCACCCCTCTTCCATCAGTGCAGGCCCCCCTCAGTGAAGACCACCTCTCCACCATAAGTGCAGACCCCCTCATTGCAGACCATCCCCCCTCTATCAGTGCAGACCATCCCCCCTCCATCAGTGTAGACCCCCCCTCAGTGCAGACCACCCCTCATCCATCAGTGCAAACCCCCTTCAGTGCAGACCCCCCTCCATCAATGCAGACCCCCCTCAGTGCAGACCACCCCTCCATCAGTGCAAACCCCCCTGAATGCAGCGTGCAGACCCCCCTCCATCAGTGCAGACATTCCCCCTAGCGACACCACTGATTAGCTGCTTTCCTGGCCGCTGGTGGCCAGGTAAACAAAGGGGCAGAACTGGAAGTGACAAACTACTCATCACTCCCAGTTTCCAGGGTTACGGAGAGAGGGGAACAACGTCCGTTTCTCTCTTCTCCCTCTTTTTGCACAGTGCAGACATCGCGGCATCACTCCCGGGCACCGTGATGGGACAAGGGAGCCCGGGAAAGGCGGTAGCAGTGGCGAGGGAGGGTGGGACCCCTTTCCGCCACCTGCAGAAGTGCTTGAGTGACTAATTAGCCACTCAGAGCACTTCTGAAAAAAAGAGAATCCCTGAAAAGATTGATACCAGGATGATGCCTGTAGGTGCAAGCATCACCCCGGTATAATCACTGAAACCCAAGGACATCCATGTAAGTACCTTGGGCATCAAGTGGTTAATGGTTTGTCGCATCCCTGTAGCTGATACAGTACATCTGAAAGAGATATTATTCTTTTGAAAAACAAATGACTTATTGGCTGAAAAGAAATAAAAAAAAAAAAAGAAAACTATTGCAGCCACCACATCTAAGAATTGGTTAGTTGCTGTAAAAAAAAAAGTTTGGATTTGTGGTTTAACCACTTCAACCCCAAAAGGATTTACCCCCTTAATGACTAGGCCATTTTTTGGATACGGCACTGTGTCGCTTTAACTAACAACTGCGCAATTGTGCGACGATGTACCCAAACAAAATTGACGTAATTTTTCTCCCACAAATTCTTTTGGTGGTATTTGTTTTTATTTTTTGATTGCTGACTGCCGCATGCCGATTTACATTGGCAGAATGGCACAGGCAGGCAAAAGGGCATACCTGTACGTGCCCGCGGGTCCTGTAAACTCGATGTTCGCCTGCGGGCTGCAATTGCGGCAAGGAGAGGCAGAATGGGGAGATGCCTATGTAAACAAGGTATTTCCCTGTTCTGCCCAGTGACATGACAGGGATCTTCTGCTCCCTGTCATTGGGAGCAGTGATCTCTGTTATGCTGTAATGAGCCCATCCAGGGAACACACTTAACCCCTTCCCTGCCAGTGTCATTTATACAACAATCAGTGGCTATTTGTAGCTCGCTGTATAAATGTCAATGGTCCCAAAATAGCGTCAAAAGTGTCCAATCTGTCAATGTCGCAGTACCGATAAAAATCACAGATTGCCGCCATTACTAGTAAAAAAAAAAATTTATAATAAAAATGCCATAAATCTATCCTCTATTTTGTAGACACTATAACGTTTGCACAAACCAATCAATATACACTTATTGTGATTTTTTTTTTTTTTACCAAAAATATGTAGAAGAATATATATCGGCCTAAACTGTTGAAAAAATTAGTTTTTTTTATATATTTTTATAGAAAATATTTATTATAGAAAAAGTAAAAAATATTGCTTTTTTTTTGTTTATAGCGCAATAAAAAAAACAAAAAACGCAGAGGTGATCAAATACCACAATATCAAAGAAAGCTCTATTTGTGGGGAAAAAAGGACGCCAATTTTGTTTGGGTACAATGTCGCATGACCGTGCAATTGTCAGCTAAAGTGATGCAGTCCCGAATTGCAAAAAATGCTCTGGTCAGGAAAGGGGTAAATCCTTCCTGGGCTGAAGTGGTTAAACAAAAAAAGGAGCGACACTTTAGAAAACAAAATGTTTTACTTTCTGCTATAAAACATTTACAAAACAAATATGTAAAAAAAAATGTATTCATCAATTTAGGCCAATTTGTATTCTGTTACATATTTTTGGTAAAAAAAATCCCAATAAGCAAATATTGATGGATTTGCGCAAAAGTTACTGCGTCTACAAAATAGGGGATAGATTTATGCCATTTTTATTTATTTCTTTTTTATTGGCGGCAATCAGTGATTTTTAGCAGGACTGCGGCATTGCGGCAGATAGATTGGACACCTAATGGACAGTGATCAGTGCTAAAAATATGCACTGTTATTGTACTAATGACACTGGCAGGGAAGGGGTTAACATCAGGGCCGATCAAGGGGTTAACTGTGTTCCCTCACTGTGTGTTCTAACTGTATGGGGGAAGGGCTCACTGGGACAACACACAGATCCATCTCCCTGCATAGCAGAAAAACAGGATCTGTGTGATCTCCCCTGTCAAAACAGAGATTTGCCTTGTTTACACAGGCAGATCCCCATTCTGTCACTGCGGGGAATGATTTTGGATGGCCGGTGGACATCGAGTCCGCCAGACCCACTGATTGGCTCCCTCGCTGGCCAATGGAAGCATGCATATGTGTGCCCACAGATCTCTGTGTACGAGCCTGACGTACACCTATGGCGATTTGCGCCAACCTGCCGCAGTATAACTGTACCCCTACTATAACAGGAACCTTAAGTTTGGCAGGAACCCCAACTTTGGCAGAAACCCTAATGTTAACAGAGACTCCAACTTTCAAGGGTACCCACGCTTTGCAACAGAAATCCTAACTTCCATGACCCCCCTGGTTACTACATGTACATGTCAATCACCCCAGGGTTGGTGTAGCTCTCCAAATTCCCCAAAATCAAAGGGAACCCCTGAGAGAAAGACCAGAGGAGTGGTGATGAATCTGATGCATCGCTGCAGTCCTGTCAGGCGAAATAGAGCAAATTGCCAAAATACCAAGGGCGAATTGAGCAGGTAGAGATGCAGATTCATCAGATATGCGAAAAAATGACACATTTGATAAACTACCAACCCGTCTTATTTAGGGGCCGCTTCTGTGACCAACCCAGGGTCACAGAATGCTTACAACCCCAGACAGTTCTCAAGCAGGGGATAACCCGGGTTGCAATGACAGGGGGGACACACCACACCCCTGACATGCCCCTAAACAGGGGTGATCAGAGTAGGATTGTTACTTCTGCTCCTGTTTTTCATTATCCTTCTAACCCCTCTAATGTTGTAAATGACCAATCAGGCAGGATGCCTCCTACCCCTTGTGCTTCTGTCTCGAGTAGGCCCCGCAGGCCATCCCACAGGAATCATAAGCGTAAAGAAGCTGTGACATGCGGTGAGATAAATGCCAAATGTAAATTGTTGGAAAACCCACAGATCCTCAACCGCGCTAATTTAATGTGTGAATTGACTGAATCTGGTGGAAGATATTTCACTACTGTAAAGGCACATGAGGCTGGTGATCACTCCATTTCATGTTTAATTGACACGAGATCCCAAGCCACCATCCTGTCGCAGGAACAATTTAATGAAGCAATAAATTCAATGCCCAGCAAATCAAAGCTTAGGAGCTTTGATCTCTCACTAATCAGAGTGGGGGGAGAGCCACTGCAAGTCATGGGCACTGCCTGGCTTAAACTCAAATTAGGTAATAAGGAAATTAGACATCCTGTTATTATTGCAGATTTCCCACACCATCACATGAGCATTGGAATAGATCTCCAATTGTTGACTGTGTGAATCAAATAATGTGATCACAGGTCAACTCCCCAATTAAATATGACAGACTTCAAACCCCCCCGCTTCCCGGCGACACTGCCACCTGGTGGAAGAAAGGCCTGGTTCCCTAGAAATACACTTCAGGAATAGTCAGTTACCTGATGTCACGGTTATCCAACCTGACAATCATGGCCTGGAAATAGGAGATGAGGACCATATTTTTTAAATTCCCCGGGATAAAATAAAAGAGATCTCCCTCCAGGATAACACACTGACCATATCCTTCCATCAGGAAAATAAAACAAAGAAAGGGGTAAATCATGCCCAGTTCCTGACAAAAATAGAGAGGGTTAGCAGCAACCTCTTTATCCCTAGGTAGATAATTGGTCTTAATAGGTCAAAATATGCCAAAATTGATTTAAAGCAAGAGCATAGCTTTGTGAGCCATGGCCTTGGCCTTGTTAGTCACCTTTCTGACATGCAAATGATCCATTTCTCCACTCCTCAGCGACATTGGATGACAGATACCATTGATGACTCTGAGGACCAGAACTCGCTAGATGCCTTTTAAATATCACTATATCACTATAGGTAATAAGACAACAACCCATGTTTTCATAGTGCTGGATAATTCCCAATCCCAAATTTACCTCAGCAACGACATACTGCATCGTGTTGCCACCCAAATTGACCTGATAAATGACTGCTTATGGAGTCGACTAAAGGGGGACCCTGAGGGATACCAGAATATGACCTCAACACTGAAGTTCCAGCAACAGATGCCTTATGCCATTGAAATTCAGGTAGCCATAAAAAATTTCTTACTCCCCATAAATATCAAAAAGGGACAAAGACTGAAGGGATCAGATGCATTAGTATGCCTGTCCCAGAGAATACAAGAGGAGGGAATAAAAATTACCCATGCACCATTGATCAATACGTATCAGTCGATAATGTCCATCTACGTACACAACCTCTCAAATCAGGACCTTAACCTACCTAAGGGCGCCCTTATCGGCCTTGCGGTAGAGACAGGGCATTATATGTTTGGAGTCACCAACCAAGTGATTGGATTCATACCAGATGAATATTTATCTGAGGAGAAATTAATTGAACAATCGTTCAATTCTTTACCTGAGGGTATATTCACCATAGAGTCCATTTACCCCTTTGATTCTAAGGATGGTACTTGTAGGATTGAAGAGACATCTCTTGTCTTTAATCAACCAATCACAGAACAGGAGTACCCCAAGGGACCTGATTGGGAGATAAATATACCTTGCATACCCAATGACCTGCCCACCAGGCTTGAAGAGGCCTATTAGACAGGGAAACCTGAAAGCTTTCCAGGATTCAAAGGCATAGTCGAGGAGATCATAGCCTTAGTCAACACATGCACCAATGATCTTAAGCGACAATTTCTCCGCAAACTTCTTTTTGAATTCCAGGAAATCTTTGCTCCGGATTCCTATGATTGTGGGACTACTGATCTCCAGATTGCCAAAATCCAGACCAACCCTCAGGCCCCAGCAGTATTTGTAAAGCAGTATAGACTTCTGCTAACATCCTATGAGTCTCTTGCCGAGATCATTAGCAAGTTACATGAACAGGGTATAATTAGGCCCATTCACAGTTCATGCAATCGCCCCATCCTGAGGATTTTGAAACCCAACGGACAGTGGCGCTTGTGCACTGATCTCCAACAACTCAATAAGCGTGTCCTGTACCCTACATAGACCGGTGCCTTGCCCAACTCTAGGGATCTCTGGTATTCTCGGCCCTTGACTGTGCCCAGGGATTCTGGACAATAAAAGTCAGCAAAGAAGATCATATATATATAAACTGGCCTTCAGTTTTGGAAACCAACAGTACTGCTGGGTGCATATGCCTTTTCGGCTATATAAATTCTGGCCATGAATTCACACTCTTCATGCACAAGGCTATGCCAGATGACTTGGAGTGAGGAACATTGGCATACGTTGATGACTTCCTCAGAACTCTGACACATCTTGGGCCAGGTAAGGATGGCCAGAGTGTAGTTATCCATTCAGGAAGCACAATGGTGCCACACCGAGTAAATTTCTTAGGCCATGACGTTACCTCAGAAGGTTTAAACCCCCAAAAGAAAAAGGTTGAAGCAGTATTTAACTGTAAGGTCCCTACTAATCTTAAAGAATTAACAAGAGAATGTCAGTAAGATTATCGCTTATGCCAGTAAAACATTGTCCTCAGTTGAGAGTTTTTTGACTGCACAGTTACATTCAAGGTGAAAGAATCATTGTTGAGACCTCACACCAGCCTTTGCAGTAATTACAGAGTGAACGTATCAGGGATGGAAATGTGTCTAATAGCCATATCACTGTTTGGACTTTGTCCTTGCAAGGGTGGCCCTTGGAAATTTGATACAAACAGAACAAGAAAAGTCCAATGGCCCAGGGCCTCGCTGAGCTGTATGATTGTTCCGCCCCTAATCCCTGCACGGGGACCACGGACACTGACTTTTTTAGAAGAACAACTGTTGTCTCCCTACAAGGTTTATGATCACGAATACTGTAAACAGTTGCCATGTGTATATGTAGATGGCTGTGCCTATCATCATGAGGACAAAGACCAGCTCCAACTAGTGGCTGGCATCAGGATTATATGGACCCAAGGTGTACCCCCAATCTCTGTGGGATACAAGCTTGGGCCAAGAAGCAGCCAAGTTGCTTAACTCGCTGCAATCCTGAAAGCCGTTGAGATGGCTATAGATTACCGCATTAAAGAATTCGCTATCATCACCAATTCAAATTATGTCAGGAATAGTTTTGTTGAGCATCTTCCCTGATGGAAACGGAACAACATGGTAAAAAATAACCATAAACCTGTTAAACATGGTAAGTGGTTTTGTCAAATCGTCCACCTGGTAAGGGAACACAAGATCACTCTGTATTTTGAGAAAACCAAGGGCCATTCCAAAGTCCTAGGTGAAGAGAAGGAAGGGAATGAATACCCCAGCCAAAGAAGGGGCCCTAACAGGTGAGTTACTAGATATAGATCATCTCTTAGGTTCAATGCATTTAGAAGCTGTCACTAGTCAACAAGCTAGGGTGACTGATGATTCAATTGTATTGCAATGGTGTCATGAAAACCCCAGTGAAGATTTAATCACAGCCCAAAAAGAAGACCCAATAATTGGCTTAAAATATAATCATTTAGAATGCCCGGACCAGAATCCCATTAGTCAACAAAATTATCCTGGCAAGGAAGACTTACGTATATTAATGAAATCCAAATCCCAATTCATGCTGCATAAAGCATTGTTGATCTAGCACCTCCAAGGGGGTATCCAACAATGGGTATTCCCCCTTAAATTCAGAGGTTAAATGCTACAGCATGCTCATGATGCGCCCACGTCTGGGCACCGCAGAGAAAATATCACCTATGAGATCCTCCAGGATTATGCCTACTGCCCTCATATGCTCCGTGATGTGAAGGAATACTGCCAAGGAGGCTTAATATGTCCTCAATTTCAACTGGCTTAGCCCACCCACATGAATCAATTACGTACTTGCCACCCCAAGTCCCAATTACAGTTGCTGGAGGAATAACCCTCAGCAACATATACTTTCAAGGTCAATAAAAAGGTTTACCTCACCAGAACATCATATATCTATGTGATACTCAAACAGTCTATTTTCCTTTTAACAGTGTATATATAAACGCAATGATATCCCTGCCACCATCCAAATTTGTGATCGGAGGTGATAGTGACCGGATAATCAAAGGAAGGCAAATTGATGTCCCCAGGTTCCGAACCAGAAACCTGACTGCCCACGATCACACCAGGAAGAAGGGACCCGACCTTCAGATCAACCCAGAAAACCACCTTAAGGAAAATCCTTGGTATTCTGCTATGGATGTCCATGCTAGGTTGGGTCAGCCTCATCGTTCGACCGAGACCTTCCTCAGGGACACTGATCCATGAAGATCCCGGATTCATCTTGATGGACAAAAGAATCACCACCTATCAGGAAAGACTACCAACAAACATCTGAACCTCGCCATGTTATGGAGTGAATTCCATGCACGTTTCCCTTACATGCTTGGAATGCAAAGGTGGATTTTATCATGGTCGAGATACATTAGAATATTATATTTTCATGGAACTATTCAAAATTAGGAGATATCAATCCAGAAGAGCATTCCCTCCTCACAACAGGGAATGAGGATTAAGTGACATCATCTATTGGAGAGTTAAAGTTAAGAGACAAAACCTGTTGAAACCGAGTAAACATGAATCTGATACGAAACCAGCTGAGCATGGTCAAAATGTGTGCTTTCAGACCTAAGTTCCAAACCCTTTAACTAAAGGAAAAGCTTGGGCAAATAACTCCATTGTTTCAAAGGGTGAAATTTCAACCCTTGTCAAACCCCAGTGTTGACTCATGCTTTCCCTCAGACAATGACTGAGATACAAAGTTAATGTTACACCAAATGACACGCAGACACAAATCTCTGAACAGTCAATAATCAATATGTGCCTATATTGTCTGACAGGAGAAATGGTTTGGACATTTAAAACCTGTATATATGTGATATGGTAAATGTATATGATCATAAGTAACTCAAATGCTATATTGGACTCTAGGTCACAGATACAACCATGATTTTCATATCCATTGACCCCATGAGTAATTTGCCATAACATAGAAATATAACATGTTGATACAGAACAAAGTAAGAATTGTGTTTAGATACAACCCTAGACAATCAAGAAGTCTGATGATATTTGACCACTCCCCATCTTGCTGGACCTTGTAACTGGAACCACTCGATGTATTTAGATTTTGTTGGATATCTTCCCCTCTTTAAGCTATTGGTAAGATATAGACCATACAAATATTAATTATCTTTTTCTCTCAAAATTGTAGGGATGGTAGTTTATAATTTATGTGTTGACATTATCATATACATTGTGTAGGATAATTTATCATTATCATTTACCCATATGGATTGTCTAGGCTGTGTATTATTGTAGCCGTGTTTGGGGGAATTCAGACAAACTGGTATTACATCTATTCAAATTTACTGTGATCCCAGGGAAAACATTTATCACACCATATAATTTAGATGCTCTGTTGGATTAATATTTCTTTCAAATTGACAATATCCATCTGTTGACTCTGTGAGACATACTTTGGATTGCTTCCGGCCGGAGAAATCCAGAGGACTGTTTTCCCCGAGCGACAAGGTATATTGTGTTCTTGGAAGTAAGGCGTGATTAACGCACATATTTTTCTAACAATATAATTTGGGCTCCCATGAGTAAATTGTAATATATTAAGAAATATTGTTTCATTGCCGTGGTGATGTTTTGATTATGTGTGTGTGAAATATCAATCACCAGAAATTTCAGTTCTGTATAACATTGTATAACTATACTTGTTAATTAATAAAGTCAAATTATTTACTGATTAATTTTGTTGGGAGATATTTATACATTGGTAAGAAAACCCCAGAAATGAACAAACTCAGGCAAGGATTGTGGTATGTACTGATTATCTGAACTAGGTTCACAAAATTTACCGTAAGGTTGGAGGCATTGAAAAACAAAACACTGAGATCTTAATTAAGATACCGTACCACGCTCAGAAGAATTAGTTTTCTTTTTCCCCTCTGTTTTCCCCTGGTGATCTGATCAGTAACACACCTTCTGTATTAGAGTGCCTCCATTTAGGGTAAAGGAGTACAGGAACACCTTTGGACAGCAGCATTATCAGTCTGGAGGGAAGGGAGTGTTAGATGCACTAGCAGATTTAGATGCACTAAAAAATTCAGGCCAAACTCCAGCTAACTTTTTGAGCAGTTACAGCAAAGAGTCGTTTTGATCTTTTTGGATAAAGGTTTCATATAAATAAATAAAAGGTGGTCATTGTAAGCACTCCTGTCACTGGTAAGTAATTTGTCTCAACCATAGGGTGTGCGAAATCCAGTATGTGTGGGGAAAACCACCAGAAGATTAAGAAACAGAGTAGACAAGGGACATTGGTAATAGAAAATGAACAAATGTGTTGTAATACTTCAGGGATTATCACAACTCTAAAGTGGAGTCCTTTTCGATACAGATGACTGAGAAAATGTTTTCACCCACACGAGATAGCAATGCGTTTTTGAAACTCTTCAGGAGAGAAGTCCATTTATTGGATCTTTAAGTTAAAAGCTTTCCAGCTAGATGACCTACAGTGCCTTGCAAAAGTATTCACCCCCCTTGGCTTTTTACCTATTTTGTTACATTACAGCCTTTAGTTCAATGTTTCTTAATCTGAATTATATGTGATGGATCAGAACACAATAGTCTAAGTTGGTGAAGTAAAATTAGAAAAAAATATATACATAAAACTATTTTTCAGAAATAAAAAACTGATATTTGGCACTTGTGTATGTTTTCACCCCCTTTGTTATCAAGCCCATAAAAAGCTCTGGTGCAACCAATTACCTTCAGAATTCACATAATTAGTGAAATGATGTCTACCTGTGTGCAATCTAAGTATCACATGATCTGTCATTACACATACACACATTTTTTAAATGCTTCAGAGGCTGCCACACCTAAGCAAGGAGGCACCACTAACCAAACACTGCCATGAAGACCAATGGAACTCTCCAAACAAATCAAGGACGATGTTGTTGAGAAGTACAAGTTAAGGTTGGGTTATAAAAAAATATCCAAGTCTTAGATGATCCCTAGGAGCACCATCAAATCTATCATAACCAAATGGAAAGAACATGGCACAACAGCAAACATGCCAAGAGATGGCCGCACACCGAAACTCAAAGACCGGGCAAGGAGGGCATTCAGAGAGGCCGCACAGAGACCTAAGGTAAACCTGGAGGAGCTGCAGAGTTCCACAGCAGAGACTGGAGTATCTGTACATAGGATGACAATAAGCAGTACGCTCCATAGAGTTGGGCTTTATGGCAGAGTGGCCAGAAGAAAGACATTACTTTCAGCAAAAAACAAAATGGCACTTTTTGAGTTTGCAAAAAGGCATGTCGGAGACTCCCAAAATGTATGGAGGAAGGGGGACTGGGAAACTGGTCAGAGTTGAGGGAAAGATGGATGGTACTAAATACAAGGATATTCTTGAGCAAAACCTGTACCACAGGTTTGAGGCTAGGATGGAGGTTCACCTTCCAGCAGGACAATGACCCCAAACACACTGTAGAAGCAACACTTGAGTGGTTTAAGGGGAAACGTAAATGTGTTGGAATGGCCTTGTCAAAGCCCAGACCTCAATCCAATAGAAAATCTGTGGTCAGACTTAAAGATTGCTGTTTACAAGCACAAACCATCCAACTTGAAGGAGCTGGAGCAGTTTTGCAAGGAGGAATAGGCAAAAATCCCAGTTGTAAGATGTGGCAAGCTCATAGAGACTTACCCAAAGCGACTTGGAGCTGTGATAGCCGCAAAAGGTGGCTCTACAAAGTATTGACTTTAGGGGGGTGAATAGTTATGCACATTGACTTTTTCTGTTATTTTGTCCTACTTGTTGTTTGTGTCACGAAAAAAAAAAAAAAACATCTTCAACGTTGTGGGCATGTTCTGTAAATTAAATGATGCAAATCCTCAAACAATCCGTGTTAATTCCAGGTTGTGAGGCAACAAACCATGAAAAATGCCAAGGGGGTGAATACTTTTGCAAGGCACTGTAAATTTAAATTGGGAAGTTTATTATTTTTATGACTTATTTTGAGGCTAAGCATTCTCTCCCTGCCAAGTTTTAATTACATTACTTTATTTACTAAACAAGTTAATATGTTCACATAATAAATTGTGTGATCATTCACCTAAGGGCCGGTGCACACAGCAATGCGCGGCGAGGCGTCTCCGACTTGCCTCGCCGCGACTTGCACGGACCTCAGCGGCGACTTGCAGAGGACTTCTGTATAGAAGTCAATGCAAGTCGCCCCCGAAGTCGCCCCAAAGTAGTACAGGAACCTTTTTTCTGAGTCGGAGCGACTCGAGTCGCTCCTCTCAGAACGGTTCCATTGTACAGAATGGGGGCGACTTGCGGGAGCGAGGCGAGGCGAGCCGTGTCGCCTCGCCTCGCGCCGCAGTGTGAACCGGCCCTAAATTAACCAATCATGTGAAAATAAAACCCCTGCTTAGCTATTCATCTGCACATGATTGGATAATTGAGCTGAATATTCACACAATTGTATGAACATGATCATCTACTTTAGTGAATCAGCTACATTATGTGTAAGGATGGTTTGAAGCCACTAGATGTCCTCATTGTCTTTCATTGCTTTTGTGAAGTAGAAACTGCTATATTATCAATTCTAACAACTTTATATTTAATAGAGGTTTAATGTTTTTATAACAAATGGGGACTATACTGATAAAGTAGGATATACGTTTGTTGTTATACACATTTTACAATTGTTATTTGTGCATCCTTGATATTTAAACTTGGTCTTTGATGTTGGAGTTAATTCAGAAGTTAATTTTAGAGACATTAGCAGTAGGTTATTTTGTATAGCCTTATGAAAAAGCACATTTGAGAAATACGTCAATGCTATTTGTGTCCACTGTGTTTATATGCCGAAGATATAAATAAAAATGCTTGCTGGCTTTTAACTCGGCCTGTGATAGATTATCTTTTTGATATTGTTTTATTGCATGCATTCATGTAATTTGTGTAATGGTGTACTAGGGGCACTGAAAATCTCCCCGCCCTTTTTTACCTTTGAGATCAATAGCACAATTATTGGTCCTTTCACACAGCCCAGAGTGCTAGGTGTAATCCTCGACTCTGACCTCTCCTTTGGAGCTCACATCCACTAACTGACTATAGTTTGCCACCTTAACTTTCGCAACATTTCCAGAATTTTCCCTAATGACACCACAAAACAATCTATTCACTCCTTGGTTATTTCCCACCTTGACTACTGCAACTCCCTTCTCACTGACCTACCTTTACACAGGCTTTCCCTCCTTCAGGAATGCTGCTGCTAGACTTATACACCTTACTAATCAATCTGTGGCTGCTTCACCCCTCTGCCAATCCTTCCATTTCCCGACTGCCTCCCGTGTATTTACCGGGGCAGAATGGCTCCCCTGCACGAAATCCCGTACAGGGTTCCTTTAATAGCCTACAGAGGGAACACGCATGCTTACTGTATGGCGGGGGATCCAATGCGCGTAGACGGCGGTCGTGATTGCCGCCAGCCACACGCGATCGGGTGCACGAGCGCCAGCGCGGGGATTTGTGTGTGTAAACACACAAATCCCTGTGCTGTCAGAGGAGAGGAGACATGTTGTTTGTTCCTACTATGTAGGAACAGCGATAAGTCTCCTCTCCTACTCAGTCCTATTCCCATACAGTTAGAACACACTGGGGACACACACATTTAACCCCTTGATCGCCCCCAAATGTTAACCCCCTTCCCTACCAAAGTCATTTGCACAGTAATCAGTGCATTTTTATAGCACTGATCACTGTATAAATGCCAATGGTCCCAAAAATGTGTCAAAAGTGTCCGATCTGTCTCTTGCAATGTCGCAATATGGCAAAATAATCGCATATCATTGCTATTACTAGTAATAAAAATAAATAATAAAAATGCCATAAATGTTTCCCATAATTTGTAGATGCTATAACTTTTGTGAAAACCAATCAATATGCACTTAGTGCGATACTTTAAAAAAAGCAAAATACCTACTTTTGTTTCTGGGCTGTACTACGGGTACAAACAACAACTAACATACACATATGTTGTTTTTGCTACAATCGCCAGGAGCAGAAGAATTTATTTTGGGTTGTTCTTTAGTGGTAAGTAATGGTAATAGCAAGAAATATACAGCTAAATAAAAAAAAAAAAAAGATTTATTTTTACTATTTTATGCCAGTTTTTCTTTGTTATTAAAAAAAATCAGGAGCTATCCATAGCTATTTACTACCAAATAAAAGCCCAATTTGTCCTGATAATCCACTTGGATGTACAAATTTTTTGTGATGATATGTACAGTTTTACGATATTTACAGTTGAAAAAATTGGGTTTAGGCTTTAACCTCCCTGGATTATGGCAGATTTTTGAATTTCAAAGCGGTACATTGTTTTGCATAAAAAATTGGGGGTTTTATATTTTAGGCCGGTAATTCTTAGTAATAATAACACACTTACATCTGTCCAAACAAGAGTCTAGTAGACTCCCATGGTATGATAAAGTTTGCAACACAAAATCATAAATTATAATATAATAAATAACTATAAATAAATATAAAAAAATAATAATATAATAATAATAAACTCAATTTCCCCACGATTCACTATTGATTAATTCTGCTAATTTTTAAATTTACTATCGCTGTTTTCTAGCTTGTCTAAAACTGCTTTTGACGTAAAGGGACACTTTTTGGTTGCCATAGACAATCTCAAGTTTCCAGGCAGAAACAGCAGTATATATAATATAAAACTGCATGCAGGGCACTGGACAAAGCATTAGAAACAAAAAGGATGTGAAATGATTTGGTACAGTAATGTAATCTGTAAAATTACAGTGTACTGTATGTGTCATGTTTTTTATACTTTTTGAATTTGCCTCCGGGCTCCGTCCCTATGCGTCGCAACACTCGCAGGAAACGGATCCCGGAACACAGCGCATCGGGTGGAGGACGCAGCGGGGACACACCGCAGGATGCTGGAGACAAGGTAAGTATGTTGTACCAGGATTCTGCAATGCAATCCAGATTGTGGCTCGGGGGTTACCACTAATGGTACTGTAATTTAACCCCAAGCTACACTTGGGATTACCGCCAGGAGGGTTAAAGGATAGGTTCAACTTTAAAAAAATAAAAATAAAAATGCACATCTTTTTGCAGGTAAATCGGCAAATTGTGGGTGCTATGCAGGGCTCTTGCAGGCTCTGTGTGTAAGCTGTTTGGTCCTACATCTTATGGCCAAGAAGTTACACATTAACAGAAAACATCAATGAACTACAACAGCACTCAACAGCGCTGTGGTAGTTCATTGGGAACTACAAGCCAACAGCCACAAAGGCTGCCAGGTCTTGTAGTTTTCAGTTCACAGAACTGGGGGATGAATACAAATGCATGCCACACTTTTCACATATTTATTTGTAAAAAAACTGAAAACCATTTATCATTTTCCTTCTACTTGATACTTATGTGCCACTTTGTGTTGGTCTATCACAGGGGTCTCCAAACTATGCCCCTCCAGTTGTTCAGGAACTATAATTCCCATCATGCCTGGTCATGTCTGTGAATGTCAGTTTTACAATGCCTCATGGGACGTGATATATATATATATATATATATATATATATATATATATATACTGTGTGTGTGTGTGTGTATATATATATATATATATATATATATATAAAAAAAATATATATATATATATATATATATATATATATATATATATATATATATATATATATATATATATATATATAAATATATCATACTGTGTTAGACATCCAATAAATAACAATAGCAATAGATTGCAGTGGATTTTGTATGTAACAGTGAATCTTTTACTACAGTGACTTGAAAAAGTCCAAATGCGGCGCTAAATAAACAATTGATTCAAGAAGGGAGAGTTGATAAACCCATCACCAGCTTCAGCGTGTATGGGAAAGCACACCACACCATGTGAGAATCCAATCTGCTTACCAGACAGCTGTAAAAAGTAGGCATGTAATAGACAGACCAAGATCACAGCTCCACTCTCCAGCCTTGGAATACAGCTAACATAAGGCACTCTCATAAAGCCAAGAAATCTTGAACTCCAGCATGAGGTAAACAAAACATCCAACCAGAAGGTCAGGGGCATCCAATGAGAAGATAAGGCAGCAAATAGTGAAGCTTTTATGGTAATATAAAAAACGTTTTCATGTTTCATCCAATGGGATATCGTCAGATGCGTGGCTATGTGACACTAGCACACCCTTATGATAGAGTCACGAATGATGCTTATCCTGGAAGAATGAACCCTCAGAATGATGCGCCAGCCAGAAGTGAGGTAGGTGGAACGCATTGTGCGCCGCACTTGCACTCCACCCCTAAGCAATCCCCTATGAATGACGCAACACCCGGGATATGCAGACCAGACATAACACATAACTGGACAGCACCGAGTGAGCGCCACTCATTACAGGCAAATGCTCTACAAACATTGCATCAGCACAAGTGTCGTTGAAGGTAGGCAATATAACATTGCAAGAGGCTACCTACAGATTAAAAACATTAATATAAAGCAAAGTCCAGGAATCAAGATAGGGAAGGAAAAATATCACCGCTCCAGACAGGTCAAACAATAGTAAACCTCGTCACCAGTTTAGAAGCCACAGGTGCTGGCAATGCATATAGCAATAAATAGGAAGTAGTTCTTATTTAAAAATAAAAACAAAAATACATGCCACAGCAGAACGAACAGTGCTGAAACGTCGCAGCTCCTCTGTCCGTTCTGCCGTGGCATGTATTTTTGTTTTCATTTTGGAATAAAAGGCAATTTTTTTGGAGTGCGGCTTTCCAGAACTACTTCCTATTTATTAATATAAAACCAATTTCTAAATTTAGAAATACATGTCCCAAAATGGGTGTCAGGGCTGGGCTCAACCCTTCCTTCTCTGAGCTGGCCACTCAGCTGTCGGCTAATTGCCAACTCCCATCTCTCTCCACAGTAACCCAACTGTTGTTGATTATGCTGGTCAGTCCTGCCTACTTAAAGCCATCCAGCTCACTTGATCTCTGCCTTCGCCTTGGTCACATCACAAGAAACCATCTCCTGCATTCCTGTTTAAAGACTGGCTTTGCTGACATCCCTTCTGGCTCCTTATCCTGTTTGCTGTTCCTCCACTTGGATCCCTGTCAGGGCTGGCTTAGCCCTTCCTTCTCTAGGCTGGCTGCTCAGCTGTCAGCTAATTGCCAGCTCCCATCTCTCTCCACAGTTACCAGCTGTTCCCTATTCCAGCTCGTCTGACCTGCCTACTTAAAGCTGTCCAGCTCACTTCATATCTGCCTTCACCTTGGTCACATCACAAGAAACCATCTCCTGCGGTTCTGTTCAAAGACTGGATTGCTGACTTCACTTCTGGCTCCTAATCCTGCTTGCTGTTGCTCTACTTGAATCCCTGACTTCTGGCCTGGCTGATTACCCGATCTGGTTATTTAACTCTGGACTGGCTGACTACTCAATCCTGTTACTGGACTCTGGCTATGCTTTGACTATGCTTTCTCTATTTACCTTTTTATTTTTATTTAATAAACAAGTGTGATTTAATTGTACTTCTGTCTCGGTCTGATTCATGGTTTCTGACAATCCCTGACTTCTGGTCTGGCTGATTACCCGATTTAGTTACTGAACTCTGGCTTGGGTGATTACCCGATCTAGTTACTGAACTCTGGCTTGGCTGACTACCCGAAATAGTTACTGGACTCTGGCTATGCTTTGACTATGCTTACTCTATTTACCTTTTTATTTTTATTAATAAACAAGTGTGATTTTACTGTACTTCTGTCTCAGTCTGGTTCATGGTTTCTGACAATTGGAAACCGCCCAAATGTATATAATAAAAATACAATAACTGGATCAGCAATTGAAGCTATTACACATGCCAGTCAACGTTTAACCCAAAGGCAGTATAACATTTAAAGTGGTTGTAAATCCTTGCAGACCACTTTGACATACAAATAAGCCTAGATTAAGGCTTACTTGTTGGTCCATGAAATATCTCCTAAACCTACATGGTTTAGGAGATATTTGCAAAAAGACAGGCACCGCTGTCTACGGCCCATGTGCCATAGACAGCGGCGCGCAGGCGCACTGAGCATGCCGCTGCTAACTGTGATACGGCATTAGTGGCGGCTCCCATGTGCATGCGCGGGAGTGACATCATCACTGCTCCGGCCACTCACAGTGCTGGAGCAGCGATACCCGGAAGAAGATGGACGTTTTTTGCTACAGGGGACAGCGGTGACATCACTGGCTCCTGTGTCAGGTAAGTGACACATAATAGGCTACTATGTGATGCACAGTAGCCCATTATGCTTTACCTTTGCAGGGAGACAAACAGGAAGTAAACCCATCAGGGTTTACTTCCTCTTTAAGGTCATAGATCCAGCGGGTTTCCATCTGCGAGATCTCTCTTTTAGTCATACTCCCTGGCCAATGAGATGTGAATCTATTGATGGCAATGAAAGTTGTTCCTGCTGGATTTTCATTATGACATTAAAGATAATGGCGGGAAACAGTATGTTTGGAAAACCCTTTCTTAACGTTAGCTAAGTGTTCCTTAATTCTAACATTCATAGCTCTCATAGTACGGCCTACATATTGTAGACCGCATGGGCAAATCAGTAAATAAATGACGTTTTTGGATGTGCAGGTAATAAAGGTATTAATATCATACACCTTGGCCGTAATACGTGACTTAAATTGGCAAATTTTCCTATCTTTGTTTTCATTAAGATAACAAACGGCACATTTTCGGCAAGGAAAAAAGCCTTTAGATTTATGAAAAAAAGAGACTCTATTGGGGGCATCCAAAATATTTGGAGCAATTTGAAGCTTAAGGGGTGGAACTAGCCTTAAAATAGCTTATGGCCGTTCTGGCAAGACAGGACCCAAAACCTTATCATTTATTAACACTGCCCAGTGTTTGGTCAATCTTTCTAATATCATAATATTGATGTGAATATGTGGTGACCATAGAGAAATTATGAACATTCTCAAAGGAATGTGATTTAGCTTTACCTTTTAGCATAGCGGCCCTGTCCATAGTTGCCACTTCATCAATCACTTTGTCAAGATCAGCAGTAATATACCCCTTCTCCATAAATGTACTTTTTAGATTTGAGGCTTGTTCCAAATATCATTCTTCATAGTACAGTTTTGCCTCAAGCGAATGAACTGGCTCTTGGGTACTGATTTCAACCAAAAGATAATAAGACCCTTCAAACCAGAAATAATTGTGAGAAATGGCAAACCTGAGTAGACCTAACACGAACTCTCTCTGTGGCAGGATCAAAAGATCATCTCTCCTGAGAAACATATTAACCGCAGTTGCCATAATGTAACTCTCTCTCCACTCCATGGACTCTAGTGTATGGTAACTTGTAAAAAAACCTTGAGATAGGATGGAGTCTGTGACAACAATGGCTGTAAAAAGCCATCTATGTGTTTCCCAATTCAGGAGTCTAGACTGATGATAATCTCCCCGGTGGGTTAACTGGGTCTTTATGAATTTTGGGGAGAAAATATATCACCGGTATCCTTGGGGCAAAAGGAATTAGATATTCCCTTTCCTTTCTATTTAATAGATGTCATTGAAACCTGCATCAATGAGTTTGGTGAACTCTTTTTTGTATTTACCAGTTGGATCATGGTGCAAAGGTACATAAGTGTCTGCATCTGAAAGTATTTTATTTATTTCATCTACATATGCTATTTTGTTCAGTACCACAATTCCACCCCTTTGTCCGCTGGGTAATTAATAATATCCTTTCAATCCTTTAAGGATTGCAATCCTTGACGGAACTTGGAATTATTATTATCCTTTTTAATTTTAAGTTTATCTATGTCTTTTAAAATGAAATCCTTAAAAATTGAAACATAAGGAGGGACAAAACCTGGTGGATTAAACAGAGAGGCATTAGACAAACCCGAATGTCACACCCATCCAGTGGTGCTCACCATCCACCCCGGAGGTTGTGACAAAAAATGCCTTTTAGTATTAATCTTCCTGATGTACTTCTGCACATCTATGAAGGTTCCAAACTTTCTTAAAGGCTTATCAGGGGCAAATTTAAGATCATCATTAAGCCCATGTTTTTCATTGTCTGTAAGTAAATTTTACTGGGATTAAAAATCCTAGGGTCGGTTACATTCTTCTCCTTTTTGGATTGGTGCCTCCTCCTCCTTCTGGTCTCTCTTTTGGTTCTCTATCCCACTTGTTTTTTTGATTTGGAGGGTCTTATTATCTTCAAAACAGAGGGATTGTCCATGGGTGCAAAATTTGCACCGAGCATGGCAAACCTGTTTATGGCTAAATTGGAGGAGGATGTCGTCTACTTCAACAGAAGACCTGAATTGTTGTTCTAGGGGAGGTATATAGATGACATCCTCCACCTATGAGATGGTGACATGACATCATTGGCTGCCTTCATGCAGCAGCTTAATGAGAACTCTTTGGGTATTGCTTTACAATATGAGACCAGAAAAGATAAGATTCACTTTCTTGACCTCAATATAGAGATCAAGGATGGTAGGCTTAAGACCTCCACCTTATTCAAAAGTACAGACAGGAATAGCTACATTGGGCAGGGGAGTTGCCATCACCCCACATGGTTGAAATCAGTACCCAAGAGCCAGTTGATTCGCTTGAGGCGAAACTGTACTATAAAGAATGATTTTTTGGAACAAGCCTAAATTTATGGAGAAGGAGTTTATTACTGCTGATCTTGACAAAGCGATTAATGAAGTGGCAACTATGGACAGGGCTGCTATGATAAAAGGTAAAGATAAATCACAATCCATTGAGAATGTTCATAATTTCTTAATAGTCACCACATATTCACATCAATATTATGATATTAGAAAGATTTTGACCAAACACTGGTCAGTGTTAAAAAATTATAAGTTCCACCCCTTTCACCCCTTAAACTTCAAGTTGCTCCAAATATTTTGGATGCCCCCAATAGAGTCTCTTTTTTTGCATAAATCGAAAGGCTTTTTTTCTTGCTGAAAATGTGCCGTTTGTTATCTTAATAAAAACAAAGATAGGAAAATTTGCCAATTTAAGTCACATATTACGGCCGAGGTGTATGATATTAATACTTTTGCGGTCTACAATATGTAGACCGTACTATGAGAGCTATGAATGTTAGAATTAAGGAACACTTAGCTAACGTTAAGAAAGAGTTTCCCAAACATACTGTTTCCTGCCATTATCTTGAATGCTATAATAAAAATCCAGCTGGAACAACTTTTATTGCCATCGATAGATTCACACCTCATTGGCAAGGGAGTATGACTAAAAGAGAGATCTTGCGGATGGAAACCCTCTGGATCTATGACCTTAAATGTTATACTCCCTTTGGGTTAAACATTGACTAGGATGTGAATAGCTTCATTAACTTGCCAACTGCCGCACGCCGATATACGTTGGCAGAATGGCATGGGTGCACAAATGGGCATACCTGTACGTCCTGCCTGCGGCGGTCAAATTTGTTGCAGAACCGATCAGTCCTCAGGTCCAGGCCAATGATTTCTGGCCTGGACCTGCTGATTGGTTCTGGCGAATGAAAATGCTTCCTCTGCCTGTAATGTGTAAACACAGGCAGGGGAAGTAATGTCATCTCCCTCTCTGGAATTCTTTTTGCTTCCAGAGAGAGGAAGTCTAAACGTGAGTTGCACCACACTAAACTAACACCAGTACACATAGGTACACTTGTCACCCCCGATCACCCCCTGATCGCCCCCCAGTTAACCCCTTCACTTCCTGTCACTGTGTCACCCATTGCAGTTGTCAGATTTTTCACTGATCACTGTATTGGTGTCATTTGTGACTGTAATAAGTGTTAGGACAGTTATTAATAGGCCCAGGTAGGTCTAGGGTACTCCCGTAGACCCCCCTAATAAAGATTTAACCCCTTGATTGCCCCCAGTTAACCCTTTCACCCCCTGTCACCAGTGTCACTAATTGATCTTTTTTCTGATCGCAGTATTAGTGTCACGGGTTAGCCAGGTAGTTGATTTGTTTCACTGTCAGGTTTTTATAGCATCAGGTACCACCATATACTACCTAATAAAAGTTTAAACACCCTGATTTCCCCCTAGTTAACCCTTTTACCCCCTGTCACTAGTGATCACCGTATTAGTGTTTCAGGTGACACTGGTTAGATAGTTTGTTTTTTCTAGCATCAGAGCACCCGCGTACATTACCCAATAAAGGTTTAACCCCCGATCACCTGGCGAGTGACATCAGTTAGGTTTTAGCATTAGGTAGGGTCTTCGTTGCCCCAGGCAGTGTCAGATTAGTGCCAGTAGCGCTAACAACCACGTACGCACCATACACCTCACTTAGTAGTAAAGTGTCTGAATTAATTAATATCTGACCTGATCAGATCTATACTAGCATCCCCAGTAGTTTAGGGTTCCCAAAAATGCAGTGTTTGCAGGATCAGCCCAGATACCTGCTAGCACATGCATTTAGCCCCTCCGCCCAGCCCACCCAAGGGCAGTATCATTTGATAACTGCAGCATTCGCAGAGTCAGACCTGATACCTGTGAATGCTAACAGTTTTTTTTGGTAGCGTTTGAAGCGGTCGCTGACAGTCGGGAGCTATTTTTTCCTGTGAGTCTTACTAGTTGTACCAGTAAATTTAGAGGCCAAAATGTCCAATCGAAGGTACAATAGAGGCCTACATGTTTCTGAGCATGACAAATGAGAGTGAAGAGGAAGTCACCCATCTGTCAGATTCAGACTCAGTATTCAAACCCATAGACAGCAGATGCAGCCTGACAGATAGGTCTGACGATGGAGTAGTGGTCCCTGCCAAGGTCAGGTGTACCCAACACCGTTCTTTTGCTGTTGTTGAAGTGCAAGAACCACAGGGCTCTCATATGGAGCAGAGAGCCAGTGCAGTATTAGTGCTGCTCATCCTTCTGGTGAACTGGCAAGGACCAGCGGCCTAGTACACCCTGGTCATAGTCAAACCAGCACTGCAGTATCACGTGGTGACGTGGCGAGTCCCATAGTACAGTTCTGGAATGACGCCGATTATGGCGTCATTCCAGTCTCCTAATAGTAAACACAGAAGCAACGTCATGACGTCACTTCCCTTTACTCGGCTGCCAATGGCGCCAGTTTAAAAAAAATATACAGTATTCAGAATCGCCGTTTTCGGCGATCTGAATACATTGAAGTGTAAAGGAGGGATCGGGGGTCTTTTAGACCCCCGATCCCTCCATAAAGAGTACCTGTCACCACCTATTACTGTCACAAGGGATGTTTACATTCCTTGTGACAGCAATAAAAGTGATCAAAAATTTTTTTTTTTTTTTAAACTATTTATTCATTTTAAAATAAAAAAAAAAAAAAATTTTAAAGCGCCCGCCATCCCCGCGAGCTCGCGAAGCAAAGAAAATGCATACAGAAGTCGCGTCCGCATATGTAAACGGTGTTCAAATCACACATGTGAGGTATCGCCTATTGAGATTTTTAGCTTGCCGTCATTCCACGAGTGCATGCAATTATAAAGTGTGACATGTTTGGTATCTATTTACTCGGCGTAACATTATCTTTCACATTGTGCAAAAAATTGGGCTAATTTTACTGTTTTTTTTTTTTTAATTCATGAAGGTGTCACTTTTCCCAAAAAGTTGCGTTTAAAACACTGCTGCGCAAATACCGTGTGACATAAAATATTGCAACAATCGCCGTTTTATTCTCTAGAGTCTCTGCTAAAAACATATATATATATATATATATATATATATATATATATATATATATATAATGTTTGGGGGTTCCAAGTAATTTTCTAGCAAAAAATATGGATTTTAACTTGTAAACACCAAATGCCAAAAATAGGCTTAGTCATGAAAGGGTTAATATGGGAGGGATGGACCTCAACGACCAGTTGAAGGCACCGTACTTAATTGCCCATAAGGCCAGACGCTGGTATAAAAAATGTATGTATACTTATTCCAATTGGCTCTGTTGAACGCGTATGTGCTATACAAAGCATCACAATGTTTCCAGACTGTTCTGTGCTCCAACTTACCAATGCAAATTCAGTAAGCTGGCTGCTTGAGAGGAATTTTCTGTATGTCCTCCCTGCCTCCCTGGTACTCCTAGTTAATGATCATCTCAAAGAAAATATTGTGTCTGTAGGAAACGTGGATATAGGCGTGACACCCGCTATTATTGTCCCTCCTGTCCTGACCATCCTGGTCTTTGCATCAGTGAATGTTTTGAACGCTACCACACACTAATGGAGTATTAGCGTTGGGTACAGCACTGCACAGACTAGGACACACTTTCGCAGGGTATCCAAAGATGCCATCTCATTTTGAGATACCTGAACCTGGAACCAAACCATTACAGTTACAGTTACAGTTACAAAAAAAAGTAAAAATAAATAAATATATAAAATGAAAAAAACAAAAATAGTTGTCGTTTTATTGTTCTCTCTATATTCTCTCTCTTTTGTTCTGCTCTTTTTTTTTTACTGTATGCTATGCTTAACTGCAATGTTTTATTGTTGCTATGTTTTATCATGTTTGCTTTTCAGGTAAGTAATTCTTTTATAATTTACTGTTAACTGTGTTTTATTGTTAACCATTTTTTTGTTTTCAGGTAAGCCTTTCAGCTGCAGAACTGATTTATTTATCTTGACAGCAACAGCATTTGCTCCCACAATACGTAAATCAGCAACTTCAGCGCTGTAGGAGGTGATTTCACCATCACTGTTAAAAAAAAAAGAGCATATATGCCTAAGCATGGGGTCAGGAGTGGAGGGTCAATTCGCCCCTAACATTAGGGGTGGATTGTCCCCATGCTTTGGCATATATTTTTTATTCTTTTTTTGGCACAGATTGTTGTTTTATTGAGTTAATGTTTTGTTGTTGCAGGTCAATATTCTAATAGTGGGCATACCCACTGATCAATATCTACAGGCTGCATGAAAAAAAAAAAAAAAAAACTTTGAGTGGTTATACCAGAATGATGCCTGCAGGTTTAGGTATCATCCTGGTATTGCTCTTTTCAGCCAGCGGACTACTTTCATGTAAAAGCAATCTTAGCAGCTAATTAGCCGCTATACTGCTTTTACAAGCAGTGGGAGGGAATATCTCCCCCCTCCCCACTCCCTCCCGTCATCTTCCTTGGTTTTCTTGGGCTCTCCTGTCCCACCGGGGAATCTGATAATGCAGCCGGGGGTTCCGCCAGCTGACCATAGAGCTTTGTTTTGGGGGATATAAACAGCGCCAACAGGAAATTGGGAAAGCATCTTATTACACCGATCTTGGTGTGGTCAGATGCTTTGAGGGCAGAGGAGAGTCTAATAGACCCCAATTTTTTTTTTTTTATTGTACCTGTCACTACCTATTGCTATCATAGGGGATATTTACACTCTCTGTGATAATAATAAAAATGAGAAAAATAAATAAATAAAAGGAACAGTGTAAAAAAAAAAAAAAGCAAAATAAAAAAATAAAAATAAAAAGCATCCCTGTCCCCTCGTGCTCATGCGCAAAGGCGAATGCAAGCGTCTGTCTCGTGTCATGTGTAAACAGCAATTGCACCATGCATATGAGGTATCGCCATGAACGTCAGATCGAGGACAGTCATTTTAGTAGTAGACCTCCTCTGTAAATAAAGTGTAACCTGTAAAACCTTTTAAAAATGTATGTAGTTTGTCGTCGCTGCATGGTTGTTTTGAAGCATGTCATATTTGGTATCTATGTACTCGGCATAAGATCATCTTTTATATTATACCAAACATGTGGGTAATATAGTCTGTTTTAGTGCATTCAATTTCAAAAGGGTGTTTTTTTTTCCACAAAAATTGCGTTTGAAAAATCGCTGCAGAAATACTGTGTGAATTTTTTTTTTTGCAACACCCACCATTTTAATCTGTAGGACCTTGACTTTAAAATATATATATATAATGTTTGGGGGTTCAGAGTAATTTTCTAGCAAAAAATAAATCTTTCTTTCATGTAAACAAATATTGTCAGAAAGGGCTTTGTCTTCAAGTGGTTAGAAGAGTGGGTGATGTGTGGCATAAGCTTCTAATGTTCTGCATAAAATACGAGGACAGTTGAAAACCCCCCCAAATGATGCCTTTTTGGAAAGTAGACACCCCAAACTATTTGCTGATAGGCATGTTGAGTCCATGGAATATTTTATATTTTGTCACAAGTTTCAGGAAAATGACAATAATTCTTTTTTCCCCCACAAAGTTGTCACTAAATGATATGTTGCTTAAACATGCCATGGTCATATGTGAAATGACACCCCAAAATACATTCGGCTGCTTCTCCTAAGTATGAGGATACTACATGTGTGGGACTTTTTGGCAGTCTAGCCATGTACAGGACCCCAAAAACCAATCACTGACTTCAGGATTTCTAATGGCAGTTTCGGAAGCCATGAAATGCCCAGATAGCATAACTCCCCCCCCCCAAATTACCCCATTTTGGAAAGTAGGCACCCCAAGCTATATCCTATGAGGATGCGCTCAGACATATGCCAGAGGCCTCGCTATACTCACATGGTGGTGACACAGGCCACCAACAAGAGTGCCAAGGCCTGGCCTGCTGCGAGTGCAAGGACCCCTGCAGTTGTTACAGATCTGAACATTTGGCTGCTGATTGAGGATAATACCTACAGCCTCCAGGTGTACCTGGCTTGATCGACTATCTGAGGTGCTGGGAGGATCAAAAGCCCTGGCTGGGTATTAGCCACAAGCTCTTAAGCTTGTACTTTATGTGGTGGTGGATTTACATTGTCCTATAGTCACAGGAGACAGTCACTGTATTGTGTTACTAGAATCATTCACTTATTTTTCCTTTGGAGGACTTTTCAGGACAGGTCATACATCATTTACCGTATTTATCGGCGTATAACGCGCACTTTTTTCCCCTTAAAATCGGGGGAAATTCGCGGGTGCGTGTTATACGCTGATCCTCCACCCTTTTGGAGCCTCTGGGCGGCTTTCAGCCGAGAGCTGCCGAAAGCCGACGAGAACGGCCGAAAGCCGACGAGAAAGGCCGAAGGCGGCCGAAAGCCGACGAGAATGGCCGAAGGTGGCTGAAAGCCAACGAGAAGGGCCTAAGGCGGCGAGAACTACCGAGCGCCGCCGAGATACACAGGACATCCGGCTCTGTATCTTGGCGGTACCATCTTTAAAAATAAAAGCTGCAAATAAAACGGACAAGGCTGAAAATGACACTGACAAGGGTACAATGATGGACAAGGGTGCAATGATGGACAGGCTGCATATGACAATGACAAGGGTGCAATGATGGACAAGGCTGCAGATGGCCACTGATAAGGCTGCATTGATGGGCATTTAAATGTAAGTTTTCCTTAAACTTCCCTCCTAAAAAAAATTTTCCTTAAAATTCCCTCCTAAACTTGGGGTGCATGCTATACGCCGGCGCGTGTTATACGCCATTAAATACGGTAATTCAATTTTTGTCACTTTATTTATCCACTTGCACTTTTTGGTTTCATATGTAATTTTTTCATATTTTTTTATTTAGATATGGTTTGTGACCACAGCTTCTTATGTTATTTATTGTATTTGTGTGTATTTCACTTTGAGTTGCAGCCTTGTGATAGGTTAACAGTGCAATTTTTTTCTTTATATTCTTTATATTAAATGACTGGTGTCTTATCACATGTACTGCACCATGGCAACAGCAAATCAAACAAATGCTAAGATGGCAGCAAATGTCTGTAAAGGATAGGAGGATTTAGTTCTGCTTTAAGACAAGGTACACGTATGATAAACCATATCAGCTAGGACTATTAACCGCTTGCCGACCAGCCGCCACAGTTTTACTATGGTAGAATGGCATAGTTGGGCGAAATTACGTTACCTTACATCGCTTTGCCTTTTGGCCACTGCAGGCATGCCGAGCTCCCGCGATGACCACTGGGCTCCAGCAATCGCTTGTGACAGAGTGAGAACCGGGATCTGTGTAGTAGAGACAGATCGTGTGTTCATACTATGTATGAACACCGATCTCTCTCTCCTCCTAGATGGTCCCATCCCTCCTACAGTTAGAATACAGTGAGGGAACACAGTTAACCCCATGATTGCCCCCTAGTGTTAACTCCTTCCCTGCCAGTGACATTTACACAGTAATCAGTGCATTTTTATAGCACTGATTGCTGTATAATGGTCCCAAAAATGTGTCAAAAGTGTCCGATCTGTCCGCTGCAATATCGCAGTCTCGATAAAAATCACATATCACCACCATTACTAGTAAAAAAATAAATAATAATAAAAATGCCATAAATCTATCCCCTATTTTGTAGACGCTATAACTTTAGCGCAAACCAATCAATATATGCTTTTTGCAATTTTTTTTTATCAAAAATGTGTAGAAGAATACATATCGGCCTAAACTGAGGAAAAAAAATATTTTTGGGTGAAAAATGGGGGATATATATTATAGCAAAAAGTAAAAGATATTGTGTTTTTTCAAAATTGTCACTCTTCTTTTCTTTATAGTGCAAAAAATTAAAACCACAGATACAAGAAAGCTCTATTTGTGGGAAAAAATTATGTAAATTTTGTTTGGGTACAGCGTCACATGACCGCACAATTGTCAGTTAAAGCGACACAGTGCCGTATCGCAAAAAAAGACCTGGTCATTGAGCAACCATATCTTCCAGGGCGGAATTGGTTAAAAGATAAGAGTCACATTCCATTGTAAATTCATCTTGGTGCTTTAATTTATAATCAAATAAAAGGCTACATACATGTTGTCTCCACCCAAATAACCACACTTGCTATACGCATTTCACCTCCGATCACAAGTTGGGTTAGTGGCAAGGATGGGAAGGATGGGAAGTGTCATCATAATTGGGGATTTTAATTATCCAGACATAGATTTGGTGGAAAGAACTGCACATTCATCTAAGGCTTGCCAGTTCCAAAATGTCTTGCAGGATAATTTCATGGGTCAGATGGTAAACCCATCAACTAGAAACAAAGCGTTACTAGACCTACTGATTACCAACAATACAGACTTGATCATGGATGTAGAAATATGGGGTAATTTAGAAAACAGTGATCACATGCCAATTAGTTTTGGTATAAATCACAATAATAAGAAACATAATGGGAATACAAAGACACGAATTTCAAAAGAGCCAACTTCCCTAAACTACAAGCCTTGCTAGAAGATACACATTTGGATAAAATCTTAGGAACAAATAACACAGAGGAGTAATGGGTATGCTTTAATATTTAATAAGGGCATTAGCCAGTAAATACCAATGGGAAATACATTTAAAAGAGCTAATAAAAGTCCTGGGTGACACAAACATAAAAATGCATATGTAGCACTAACCCCCGAAGGAGCTGCTGGTTATTTTTAGGATTACCGTTACCTTTCGTTCTTCTTGTTGCACGTTTAGGGGATGTCCCGTGGTAGATGGCCCAGTAACTTGAGACTGACAATAGATCCACTTGAATGGATTTTATTTGCAAAAACTCAAACCATTGAACAGTCTTTCAACTTGGGATCAGAGGGTTGGAAAGGAAAGTTCAGGTACTCTCAATGTCAAAGTCTAAAAACGTTAAAGAACTTGCTTACTTTCACTGCATCCAGAGAATAGCCATTCGCAGCTGGATGAACAGTCAGATTGGAAAGTCCCTCTCTCACAAGGCCTAGCAGCCAACCAGGTGTTTACTCAGGAACAAAGTCTTTATCTCCGATGTTGTTGCAGAACACGTAGTGAAACTAAGCTGTAGAACACTTGTAGGATACCTGGATCTTTCAGCCTGCTTGGTGATATCCAAAAGACCGGATTCTCTCGGTTACTTCAGCCCTTCCAGGCTCTTGTTAAGAAAACCAACCCATATGTGGTATTCTTCTAAAGAGTCCTCCCCTGGAATGCTCGAAGTTCAATGGATCTCTCCCAAACCGGAGACAGCACCCATCCACCTTGGAATCCTTCCTTAGTTCCCTTGCCTTGGGCTAGCCAGCCCCGAGGCATTAAAGTCGGTTGGATCCACACCCCAGGCCATAGCCTTCTTGGGGGCTGGTCAGGAGGACCAGGACCATATAAGCAGCACAGCATAAAGGACCGGTACCCCAAACCACATGACGTCCGCATCTTAAATATCCACTCCCAGAGGGCACAGCGGGAGGGCCACTCCCACTTACCTGACTCTGAGAGAGAGTAAATTAAATGCCCAACCAGACCATAGTTCCACGCCTGCCACCAGAGACCGCGCCCCCCTGTGGCCAGGCTGAACATCTCACAGCCCAGTCAGACTGACACAAAAGTCAAATTTAGGCAAATAGACCCAAACCAAACTGTAGTTTGGGTAAAGTTAAATTTTGAAAAACACATAGTGCGTGCTCTTCAGGAGCCCGCCGCTACACATATAAAAGCAAAGGAGAAGGCCTTCAAAAACTACAAAGCTGAGGGATCATCAACAGCATTCTAACTTTACAAAGAATGCAACAAGAAATGTAAGGGTGGAGAGGAGAAGAGTAAGAAAAATCCCAAGAAATTCTTTAAGTACATAAATACTAAAAAGGGGAGGTCAGATCATATTGGTCCCATAAAGAATGATGAAGGGAATCTGGTTACTAAGGATGGAGAGATGGCAAAGGTATTGAATTTATTCTTCTCCACAGTCTTCACGAGGAAATAGTTGAAGTAACCAAAACTGCAATGTTTATCCTCATGACACGTCACAGGAAGCACCCTCATGGCTAACAGAGGACAGAATTAGAAATAGACTTGAAAAACATAACATTAATAAGTCACCGGGACCAGATGGCTTGCACCTGAGGGTCCTTAAGGAACTCAGTCAAGTAATTGCCAGACCATTGTTCCTAATTTTTATGAACAGTCTACTGACTGGAATGGTGCCAGCTGATTGGAAAAAAGCCAATGTTGCACCAATATTTTAAAAAAGGGCCAAGATACATCTCTGAGAATTACAGACCAGTTAGCCTAACATCAATTGTATACAAACTTTTGGAGGGGATGATAAGGGACTATATACAATATTTTAGCAATGACAGCTGTATCATTAGCAGTATTCAGCATGGATTCATGAAGAGTCATTTTTGCCAAACCAATCTATTAACCTTCTATGAGAAGGTGAGCTGCCATATAGATAAAGGAAGGCCCGCAGATGTGGTGAATTGGGATTTTGCGATAGCATTCGATACAGTTCCCCATACACGTTTACTGTACAAAGTAAGGTCCGTTGGCATGGACCATAGGGTGAGTACATGAATTTAAAACAAGTTCAGAGTGTAGTGATGAATGGGGAGCACTCGGAATGGGCAGGGGTGGAAAGTGGGCTCCCCCAGGGTTCTGTCCTGGGATCAATCCTATTTCATTTATTCATAAACGACCTGGAGGATGGGATAAACAGTTCAATCTCTGTATTTGCAGACAATATTAAGCAGGGCAATAACTTCTCTGCAGGAAAACCTTGCAAGAAGATCTGAACAAATTAATGGGGTAGGCAAATACATGGCAAATGAGGTTTAATGTGGAAAAATGTAAAATAATGCATTAGGGTGGCAAAAATATGAATGCAAGCTACTCACTGGGGAGAACCTCTGGGGGAATCTAGGATCGAAAAGGACCTGAGGGTCCTAGTAGATGACAGGCTCATCAATGGCATGCAATGCCAAGCTGCTGCAAGCAAAGAAAACAGAATATTGGCATGGATTAAAAAGGGGATTAATGGGGAGCGCATGCGTGGTCCGAAACTGGAAGGAAGCACAGGCTGAGCACTCCGTGACTGCGGAGACGAATGGCTCTTCCCCAGGGCTTTAAACACAACGTATTCTCACGATTTTTCTCCGCACCCCTGGCAGAACACTCAACACATGCTGGGACCAAAAAATCACGCCCAGACGAAGCAGACACAGGCATTTCCACATGCTGCACCCTCCTCACCAGCGTGCTCCCTGGGAGACTGTGAGTATTCTCTGCAACTCACAAAAGCTGACTTAGATGAGAGTCTCACACTAATGTATGATAAGATAGCCCAAAAGTTCCAATCTGAGCTCCACAAATCTAAGATTTTATCTCTGGAGATTGCATCCCTAGGCAGCGGAACGGATTTGCTGGAAACTAAGCATGATGAGCTTGCCCTGGTCTGCTCAGATCTCAGAAAGGAACAAGAATCTCTTTCTGAAACTGTCCTGCAACTCCAAGCTCATATTGAAGACCTGGACAAGAGGAACCGACGTAATAATCTCAGGGTACGGGGGGGTCCCCGAATCGGTGACAGACCTACTGCCCACAATCCAGAAGCTGTTTCAGTCACTCCTGCCTGACTCCCTGCTCTCAGAATTTTCCTGTGACAGGATCCACAGAGCACTGCGCCCATCCCTCCTCCTGAGAAGCCCACTAGGGACATTGTATTATGCCTCAAGGACTTTCTGATTAAGGAGGACATTGTTCGGGCCTCAAGCAATACCCTAACATGTGGTTAGAGGGTACCCCAATATAAATATTCCCGGATATCTCCCCCACCACCCTGGACAAGCAAAGGAAGATGAAGGAAGTCACTTCAGTCCTCCAGTCTGCCAATATCCGTTACCCATGGGGGTTCCCCTTTAAGTTCCAAGTCCCCCATAATGGCACGACCTACACCGTTACCACACTTATTGAAGGAAAAGATTCTCGTGAAATTGAGCCTTTTGGATGCGGCAGCCCTACCCAGGATGCCTTCTACTCCGCGTCACTCAGCCATTTGGGCCACCCCACCTCCCAGGAGGGATCGCCGGAACTGACTCTGCATCTAACTTTTCCTTTTTCTTCTCACCCAGTTGGTGCTATGTTCTTTTCAGGATGAAGCTAATGAAGAAATCCCACCATGTTTCTCTGCGGTGGTTGTCTCCTGCCTTTGAGCTGAATTTTGGCTCCATCCGTTGGTCTGACTCTACACCCGTCGAGGCCCGTTGGCCTCTCCTCCGCTCAACGATGCTAGGGCTGGTGAGCCCCTCACAGGTACTAGCGCATACTAACTTTAGATGTGTGCTGCACCAACAGACTCACAGGTCTAGAGTTCTGGACCACAAGGTCCACTTCAATGTTGTTCTTAGGGTCAGTAGGAGGTTATGCAATTGTTGTTGGTTTTTCTATTTTTTTTTACTTTTTTCTTTCTCCCTTTTAAGTTTTTAACCTTGATGCCTCTCTATAAATGTGATACAGGTACTGATATTATGCCAAAAATGCTTGCTGTTTGGGGACAAACCCCATATA
Source organism: Lithobates pipiens (assembly GCF_037356315.1). Lineage (NCBI taxonomy): Eukaryota > Metazoa > Chordata > Amphibia > Anura > Ranidae > Lithobates > Lithobates pipiens. The sequence continues at coordinate 287,676,023 of NW_027507758.1, read as the reverse complement.
CTAGTGCTACACCTACTGTAAACTGAATCACTGTTTATGCTGTCTGGTGCGTGGGCGCCCCTCTTGGCCTGGACTCTCCCTTGACCCAAAGCTTTCTACTTCTACCCCAGCATGGATCTTAAGATAATTTCCCACAACATTAAGGGATTTAATTCCCCTCATAAATGAATAAAAGCCTTTAAGACATACAAATCTTTGGGTGCTGACATTCTCCTTTTGCAGGAGATGCATTTCTCCACCACCAGTAACCACCCATCCTATTTAGATAAATCATTACCACCTTTGAGTACGGATCTAGAGGGGCTGCTATACTCATTAAAAACTCTGTATCGTTTCAAGTTCAGCAGACTTATACTGATCCATATAGCAGCTTTGTCATAGCTAAAGGTTTAATACAGGACAAATTAATAACTCTAGCCTCAGTATATGCCCCTAATGCAGCTCTGGCTTCCTTTTTCCAAGATTTCACTCACCCCATATGCTCATCGGGGGGATTTTAATTTAGTGGCCCACTAATGCCTTTCCTAAGTCCCTCCAACACTCGCTAAAGTCCTATCAACTGATTGATGCCTGGAGAGCTCATAATGTTGGCTCCCGAGAATACACCTTCTACTCCTACCCTCATGATAGCTATTCACGCTTAGACTATATATTCTGTACACTCTCCCTACTCTCAAATTCGACCCCCCGTTTCCCTCCAGACCTGGTTAGTTGCTCTTTCACTTCCCCAGCTCTCGGAGGAGCAATGACAAATCCTCAACGCCCCATGCACAATGGAGGAAATAGCCACCATCATCTCCTCTCTTAAACCCTCTAAAACCGCAGGCCCAGATGGATTCTCCGCCACCTATTATAAGAAATTTGCAAAACCCTTAATCCCCAAACTGACTAAACTCTATAATTTCATCCTACAAGGAAAACACTTCCCCGAGGAAATGCTTTTGGCGAATATATCACTCATACCCAAGCCGGGAAAAGACCATACCCTACCCCAAAATTTTCGCCCCATCTCTGTCATTTATAACGACTTAAATATCTTTGGACGCATCTTAGCAGATCGTTTAGCCTCAGTCATCACCACTTTAGTATCCCCCGATCAAACTGCCTTTATACCATCTAGACAAATCACAGATAACATTCGATTGGCAACAAACATCATCCAAGACGCAGACACCAACTCCAAGAAAGTATTACTCCTAAGCCTCAATATACTGTATTTTTCGGACCATAAGACACACTTTTTTCCCCCAGTAATATGGGGGAAAATGTGCCTGCGTCTTATGGTGCGAATATACGCTTGGCACCACCCCCGCTTTGCTCCGGAGTGCTCCGCGGCCTTGGCCTTAGGAAAGGGTGTGGCTTCGGCCTAGCTCCAGAGTGGCGGCCATCTTGGTGCACCTGCCGTCTGCAATGTGATCGCTCCGTTAAATGACGGAGCGACCACTTGTAAACAAATCGGCGTCATGATGATGCCGGTTCCTCTCTCCCCTCTGTGTACAGATCTGTACAGTGGAGGGGAGAGATCGGATGGCAGCAGCGCTGTGGGCACTACAGATGCAGCCCACAGCTCTGTGACAAGTGCAGTCACCACCATCCCTCCATACCCTGCCAATACTCTGCAATTCCCTGCCAATACTCTGCAATACCCTGCCAATACTCTGCCATACCCTTCCAATACTCTGCAATACCCTGCCATACTCTGCAATACTCTGCAATACCCTGCCAATACTCTGCAATACCCTGCCAATACTCTGCCATACCCTGCCAATACTCTGCCATACCCTGCCAATATCCTGCCAATACTTTCTATGGTAATGGCCACTCTGCATTTTCTATGGTAATGGTCACTCTGCATTTCATGGGCATTGGAAAATATTTTAGTACACCATTTTGGTTCAGAAATTTTTTTTTTCTTGTTTTCAACCTCTAAAACCTAGTTGCGTCTTATGGTCAGGTGTGTCTTATGGAGCGAAAAATACGGTAAATAAGGCCTTCAATATTAAAATCCCCGGTTGTAACTCTGCATACTTTCCATTAAGCTGTGGTACCAGACAGGGATGCCCCCTCTCCCCTATTCTATTTGCCCTTGCCATGGAGCCCCTAGCTAGATCCATCTTCAACAACCCCAACATAAAAGGATATGCGAAAGTGACCAAGAATTGAAAATCAGCTTATACGCAGATGATGTCCTCCTATTCATCTCTGACCCCCTCATCTCCCTCCCTAACCTATTTACTTCTTTAGATTCCATCTATCAACTCACAGGATTAGGAGTGAACCCATCTAAATGCACAGCATTGCCTATTCACCACCCCCAACCTTTATTGACTACCCTTAAAGATAAATATAAATTCTCCTGGAACCATAATTCACTGCAATATTTGGGTATAAAACTAGCCCCCTCTCTTAAGCAGATGTATTCACTGAATTACCCACAAGCCTTTTCCACTGTCAAAAACCTTATAAACCAATGGTCCTCGTACAGTATATCATTCTTATGCCGCGTACACACGATCAAATTGTCTGGTGTATTTAGTCCGACATACAATCCGGCAGATAATCCAGCGGACTTTCTATCGAACGGACTTGGCCACACACGGACACACAGAAAGTCTGACGTTCGCTTGCACGATGACGTACAGCACGTATGACGGGACTAGAAAAAGCCAGTATCCAATAGCTTCCTTTTTCGTACTTGCTTTGAGCATGCGTCATTCTTAGTCTGCCGTACTAGCATACTGACGAACGTATTGTCCGCTGAAACCCAAGTCCGACGGGAAGATTGGAGTGCAAAAATACTTTCTTAGTCCGCCGGACTTCATGCTGGAAAGGTCCGCTGAAGCCCACACACGATCGAATTGTCTGCTGAAATGCGTTTTGGCGGACTAAGTACGCCGGACAATCTGATCGCGTGTACGCGCATTAGGCCTCATCCAAGCAGTAAAAATGTCTATCCTCCCAAAGCTCTTGTTCCTTTTCAGGTCTCTGCCCCTATATGTATCCTGTTCTACAATACATATCATCCAATCAGACTTACTAAAATTTATATGGCAAGGTAGGAAGCCCCAATTGAATCGCCCGATGATGTATAGAGCCCAAATAAGAGGAGGTTTGGGATGCCCGGACCTATGGAAATATTTTCTGGCATTCTGCCTTGTCCAGCTGGCACAGTGGCACGCATCTCCTGCTCCCATACCGTGGTTGCAATTCGAGCGAGTCTCGGTTGCCCAATACTACCTTCTGGGTCTCCTTTGGTCGAGCTTAATTCCTCCGAAAGATATCACTCTGTTAAACGGCGTTGTGGGCCAATCTCATTACCTTTAGTCTCTCTACTGGAAGAGATTCCAACTAAAATCCAAAGTTCCACTCCTATCTTCCTTTATGGGTGAACCTTCATCCCCCTCAGCCTTTAACACAGATGCATTCTTTCATAAATGGACAGAACATGGACTGACAAACTTCGAATCTCTGCTACAGGACACTCCTTTTGCTCATTCGCACACTTACAGCAAACTTTTTCCCTTGACAGGTCAGTTTTTTACCAATATCTATAGATTAGGCACTTTTACTCTACCAAACTGAAAGGAACGATTGACTTGTCAAAAACACCATTTGAGTATCTGTGTGGGGAGGCTTCTAGAGATAGGGGGACTGTTTCAACCCTATACAGATACTTTACTGACTATAACACTCCTCCTAAAACTACAGCAATGCTAGGTTGGGAGGCTGAGACAGCACAGGAGTTCCCAGAGGAAGACTGGCAAGACATGATTGATAATATGCACAAATGCTCACGCTCCATTTCCATCAAAGAAACGGTTCTCAAACTTCATACCCGATGGTATTACACCCCGGATCGCCTGCATAGGATGTTCCCACTGGCTCCGGACACATGCTTTAGAGGATGTCGTCACAGGGGCACGCTCCTGCATACGTTCTGGAGTTGTAAGATGTTAGAACCTATCTGGAACAAAACTGCCACTCTGATCACAAAAATTAACTGGAACCTCTATTACCATGTCCTACCAAATTATATGTCCTACCATATTATATGCGGAACTCCCAGGAGTTATCCCTCCACAACAGAAGCTAGTTCATACACTCTTCAGTGCCATTCAGTGGGCGGTTGCGTTAAACTGGAAGGGTCCCTCAGTGCCATGGTCACAGGTGCTCCTCTGCATGGAGTCCATCAGACTGATGGAAAGAATTCACCATACTCTCCTGGACTCCATGCATATTTTTGACCGAAAATGGAACATATGGACTGCCCACCTATTAGGGCAGGACTCAAGGACCCCTAGTTCCCTACAATCACTGCCCGGACAGTCTGGGTTGTCTGGAAAATCTTACAAGACAAATACAGTAGATGCTAAACCAGATCATATTTAGCAGCAGTCACTTACTGTCCAATGAAATAATATAACTTGTGCTTGTACTGTACTCTTCTAAAACATCAAGAGTTTTAGATCCCCTTTTATAATTTTTTTTTATTATTTTAATACCCCTTCATCTTATTTTTAAGTTCTCTCTTCTATTTAATTATTGGGTTGACAGCTTGTTCTATTATCCTGTTCTTATCCTATGTGAGCATTGTACATGCCAACAAATATACCTTTACTTACAACCATATGGAATGTTTTTTTTGGATGCTTGTTTAGTCTGTTTTTTTTCATGTCTAACCCTAATAAAAAAGTTTGTAAACAAAAAGGAGATTAATTCCAGAGAGAAAACAGAGAGAAAACAATAAGACTCTGGTCAGACCGCACCTGGAGTATGCTGTCCAGTTCTGGGTACCAGTCCTCAGGAAGGATGTGCTGGAACTGGAGAGAGTACAGTACAGAGAAGGGCAACAAAACTAATAAAGGGTCTGGAGGACATTAGTTGAGGAAAGGTTACGAACACTGAAGAGAAGCTTGAGAGGGGATATGATTTCAATGTGCAAATACTGTACTGGTGACCCCACAATAGAGATAAAACTTTTCTGCATAAAGGACCTTAATAAGACACACGACCATTCACTAAAATTAGAAAAAAAACTTTTTAACCTCTAATTGCATAGAGGGTTCTTTACTGTAAGAGCGGTTAGGATGTGGAATTCCCTTCCACAGGCAGTGGTTTCAGTGGGGAGCGTTGATAATTTCAAAAAACTATTAGAGAAGCACCTGAACAACCACAACATACAGGGATATACAATGTAATACTGACATAAAAGTCACACACATAGGTTAGACTTGATGGACTTGTGTCTTTTTTCAACCTCACCTTCTATGTAACTATGTAACCCCCAACAGGCTTGCTCACAAGGATAGAGTAAGCACAGCTGCGTGTTCTGTACCTACTCTATCCTCATGATCAAGCCTGTTAGTGGTAAAACGCATATGAGATGGTTAGAACTGGCCCAGATTCAAACCAGGTATGGGCAGGCTGATTGTACCCAAGTGGATCGAGCAATAAACCTGAGTACAACCAGCCTGCTGTATTTTATATATGATTATTGCAAGCAATAATCACTGTGTTCTTCTGGTGGGGATGACTTCCCACGCTGGGAGAACACTATGGCTCAGTGGGAGGGGTTCCCTTGTCAACGCTGTCTTTGTTGATAGGGGAATCGTGCAAATTTCTTTTCCTGAAAGAAATGTGCTCTGTATATGGCCGGCCTAAGGCACCAAGATGAATTTAGAACAGAATATGACTCTTATTTTTCAATATTCCTTGTTGTAGCAGAGACTAGCTGCAAGGAATCAGCACCTGAATGGCCTGTGAATATCAGATGGCAGAGGTTTGGTGCAGTGCCCTGTATCTGTGTATGCTTTTACTAAACCATATCAGCTATTTACCAATAATTTTCCATTGTTCAAACGACCATGCAATGTTGGAAGGTACAATTTAGTTGATTGTTCTTGGTTACCACAGATCATTTTTCTTCACTCTCATGCAAAAAAGCCATTCAACTCATTAAAAGATGACAGTATTTTTCCTTGTTTATTTTTAGCAGTATCCATAAAGGAAAGACAAATGCAAAGAAATCTACATGTAGTGATGTAATTCATTCCATTTTATATAACCACAATAAAACTTTTCACAATAATTTAAAGAGTCATACTTACAAAATATAATTACTTAATGTGAAACCGATATTTACAATAAAATTTACAATATATACATCATATTCTTCCAGTAGACAAATACGTGTTAAGGGGAATGATACAGTATGTCTTCTGATATAGTCAACATGCTACGAGTGACAGATACTTGTACTATGAACTACTAGTGCAAATTCACCACAGGAACTTTGGAACAGGAAAAGACACGCACTGTTTGATTAATATGAAAATAGTATTATCTCTTAACTGGAAATATTTTTTTTTATTATAAGGTGCCCAAACACATGCAGATCATCTGCAGGGAAGGCTTGTGTTAGATATTATCTTCTACAATTCAGCACTTGGATGAGCTACCAGCAATTTTTCTATCCAATAAGTATCTCCTTGAATATTGGGAACTCAGGAATAAAGATGTTTGTGGGCTCAGTCAGTGCACATGTTGCTCCATTTGGCCTAATTCATACAGAGGATAAAAGTCCATGATGTTGGAGTAGAATTTGAACTGCTGCAATGTGATGTATGCATTACATTTGCAGGACCATGACATGAACATTCAAATAATGGTAGACCAACTTCAGCACACTGCAGTCCCCCTGACATTTGCCCAGTAGTTTAGGCATTAGGCAATGGTTTAGAACCTCCTGCCAAGGTCTCTATTACTACATAAGTTAATTCAGAATTTTGAAAATTCTGACAGCTGATACAATGCATACATGTTTGCTTTTGGGAACCCATTAGGGGGCACCCTATTTGTCAGGAACTGACATAAGTTTAGTTAGTGGCTCAAATGAGAAAATGTTTTGTTGGTTATATGCTATAGTCTTGGTATTAGGCCCTTGCAGTCCCTATATAGCAGAGCTCAGATTAGGAGCCAATCAGTTTTGCTGCAGTGCAAATAGCAATCTGATAAGAAGAGACAGAGAAAAGTGACAGAGACATATGCTCATCAGTCTGCTGTGTCTCCTTTTGCTGTCTAGTCACCTTATGGGAGTGAAAAGGGGACCTGTAAGAATTACTAAGTGACATCAGAGCAAACTTACATCTTCTCCCCTGCCATACAGGTTATGGGGTATGGCAGAGCTGGGTACATATTGGACTAGATATGCAGAAATAAAAATCATTCGGCAGATAAAACAGTTCCTATATATGTATTTCATCATATATTTGGCTGTTTACCTTGAGTTAAGCTTTATTATAGCATTAAATAAGAACAAGCTGAGTTTGTGCAGATGCAAATTAACAGAAACATTTTCACAATTTTGCAAAATTCTGAATGACATTGCACTCACGTGAGCATTTAATGCTCCAGTAATAAACACAAATTACTTTCAGAGCCTTCGATGTAATTGTTGGGACTTTGGGATTAAAATAGGAGAATAAATATTTTGTTTTTTTATTTTTGTGATTGATTTATTTAATTTCCTATCTTTTTGAATTCAGTTTCTACACTTTTTTTCTTTGAGACAGCTGATCAAGCCCCCATGAAATGCTCACTGTAATCAACCAGAAATAAATAACTATTCCATTCATATGTTGCTGCAAGGTGAATCATGGCAAAGTTGAATCCAGTTCTGCCCTAGGTATAGACGATTTCTGGACTGAAGTGCTGTGATATCATTGTTCACATCACAACATTTCATGTTCATGTGAAGGCCATAGGTGTGCGGACAGGGTGCACTGGGTGTGCCTGGGCACACCCTAATAAACCCATGCACTTACCTCCCAGCTGCCTTGGATTGGGCAGAACCACACGAGATTTGAATTAAATCCCAGTGTCTCAGCAATCCAGGCTAATTCTCAGAGAAAACAGCATCACATCAGTGTGAAAGCAATCTTCTGGGGGAAGACCAAAAGCATATTTTATGGGCATATTTTATGGCCACAGAAAGACTTTTTTTTAAAAAATGTATCATATCCTTTTAAGCCCCTCCCATTGTAAATGCAATTTGGCCACACCCACAATTTGCCATGACTTTGGGGTGCACACCCTAATGCAATAGGCTGCGCACACCTATGGTGAAGGCATTTTACTGTGCTGCTATGGAGCACTCTTATGCTCCATACACACGGTCAGACATTCCGACCACAAAATCCGTTGGATTTTTTCAGACGGATTTTGGCCCAAACTTGTCTTGCATACACATGGTCGCGCAAAGTTGTCGGAAAATCCGATCGTTCGGAACGAGGTGACGTTACAAAACGTACGACGGGACTACGTAGAGGCCAATAGCTTTCGTCTCCAAATTTTTTCTGAGCATGCGTGGCACTTTGGGCATCAGAATTCTCTACACATGATCGGAAAAAGTCCAATTGAATTTTGTTGTTGGAAAATTTTAGATCCAGCTCTCAAACTTTTTCCGTTGGAAATTCTGACAGGAAAAGTCCGATAGACACACGATCGGATTTTCCGACAACATAATCCGATCAGACTTTTTCAGACCGTGTGTATGGGGCATTACTGAGCTTCTGTAGCAAGATTTTAACAAGTCACTGTTGTCTGGTATTTCTAGCATTGGTTGCTCAATCTAAACCAGGTACCACTTTAAAATGGTGCTATCACAATTAACTGCTAGCCCAGTTAAAACAGCACTGGGAACTCAAGCGTTTAATAAGATGACTATGTTTAGAATGTAGAAATCCAAAGCATCCAATCAAATGTATGGTTACTGCACACAACATTGAAAATGATAGCAGCTGTGATTTTCTGCTTGTTGCATAATTACTACTCTTTGCATAATGTGACATTCCATGACCTCATAGCCTAGCCATACCAACCGCTTTTATACTGTGCAGTTAAGGTGCCCTTATTGGACTCTGTGGCAGTCAGGGGGATGGCTTACCTTGCCATGAAGTCAGAGAAAACCAAGCCTCAGTAACAAAGTGAAGTGAAATCAGAGAGGAGCACATAGGAAGCTTTTATGGTTAATAGAAGTATAAATAGCAGATATTTGATGGCGTCTGCTCTTAGGTAAAAGATAGTCAGGATGTTAACGTTCCCTGATATAAAGATTGGCAATAGATGCAGCAGATTAAAATATGTAAATTAAATAAAATATTCAAAGAAAAAAACAGCAGGCAAATAAAACATGTGAACCATGTCAAAAACTTGCTTACAGTTAAATAATACAGTCATAACTCAAAGTGTATATTTACAGAAAATGCACAATAATTAAAAGGGAACCCAGGAGAATAGAAATATGGCAACTTTACTTGCTTGCTTGTTCTAGAAACTGCAAATGTTCATCTGGATCTTGATTCTCTAATTAGTTATTTAGGAACTGCAACAATCAAGCAGCCACTGAAGTCTGAAATTTCTTAATTTCCATTCTGCAGTACATCTTTCAGATCAGACTCAAGAGGTAGGGCAGGGTAGGACATGTCAACTTTGTAACTTTTACTTAAAAAACATGTCAACAATAGCAGCTCCAATATTACTGTTCTTTCAGATTTTTTAAGCATATCTATACCTCAAAAAAAAAAAATATATATATATAATATATTGCGGCTTACCTGACCATTAAATGTAGTTGGCTACATTACTTTTCTTTCTTCAAGCTTTTTTAAGGCTTTATTTTCACCTGGTAATCCTGTGGATAACATATTTCCTGCCCCTTTGTGTTTAAGCTTTTTTTCTTTTTTATTTAATCTATGAGGGCAGCCATGGTTTTCACACAGGCCGGGCTTCAAACATATCTGCCTTTGTTCATATTCATTCCATAATGGATTGATGGGACTAGTAGTTTACACAAGAAAGAAATGTTTGTGTTTTAAATTAAACTCACAGAAACTGATTGGGGTGCAGCATTTTGCTATATAGTAACAGGTATTTTCTGTGTTTGCTGAAAATGTTCCTAGCCTGAATAAATGAAAACAAATGCATCCTCTACATCTGATTACTGGTAAGCTGCAATATAATAGATTTTTGTGTTCTTTAGACACATTTTACAAAGAAACAAATATTTCTATAAAATATCTGGAGTGCTTAATTTTTTAAGATTCATTTTCAGTTCTGAGGAGACTACATATAGCAGTTCAGCTATTAAAGCTCCTATTGAATGACACTAACAGCCTTTGTTTACTGGCCTTTAGTCTAAAGTGGCTTGCAACATAAAATAGGCTATAATGTGTTTTGGAAGATATACTAATACAAAGATCAAACAATTAGCCTTTATATGCATATGTTTGATTGGTTATGAGTAGCTATTTTGCATAAAGCAGTTGATTTAAATGACTATGGTCCATGATCCACTTCAAATCAAATAACAGATGCCATGGACCATATATGTCAGTATTCACTTTTACACTATGAAAATTGGGACCTAAATCCAAATGTAGCTCCCTGTTTCAGGCCCTTTTCTAACTCCTCTCACTACAAAGTGGTTTCACCCTGTCTGCACAGCTTTTTCTACTCCATAAAGTTGCCTACTCTTTATCTGTTCATCTAATGTATTTTATACTCTGCCCAATTACACTAATTTCTCTTATTCCATGCCGCTTCAGACCACTATGTTCCATCCTTAACTTGGATGCATATAAACAACCACTTCATTACCATCTACTCTTCACTCTTTGATTGGTGACCAGAGCTCGCTGCTACTTAGCTTATGTTCACATGGGAGTTGTATGCAGAAGAGTACCCATTTTAAAGGTTTCACTTGCATGCAAATTTATGGTCAGTTTAGTGCGAGAGGAAAGCCCAATATATGTAGAAGTGCATTAGGAGTGTGCCCTTTTAGAGTAAGGGCTCCGGGTGGATTGCTTGAAAGTTTTGAAAAGAAATTCCTAGGGTCCCTTTTGAATCCAAAAATGTAAATACAAACTTACTGTAAAAAAATGGATGTTTCCAACTAATGTATTTTATTAAAGAGGCCTAGGGGCAACTGCGCAAAAAAAAGGGCATTCCAGCTCTAGGCTACAATGTGCCACCAATGACATCACTGCCGTTAGCTGAATAGAATATATGACTAGAGAGTACCAGTGATTCAAAGACCACTATCTAAAATCTGTAAACATAGCTTAGGTTTGACATGAGAGGAAAGCCCAATAGATGTGGAAGTGCATACGGAGTACACCCTTTTAGAGTAAGGGCTAGCGGTGGGTTGCTTGAATGTTTTGATAATATGTTTCAAAGGTCCCTTATGAAACTTATCTGAATGCAACCATGCTGTACCAGAAAGGATCCTCCCTATTTTTTTATTTAGTCTTAGGGGACTGGGGGCAACTGCGCAAACAGCAGGGCATTCCAACCTTATGCTATCATGTGCTACCAATGGCATCACTGCCCTTAGCTGAATAGGATAGATAACTAGAGAGCACCAACAATTTAAAGATCACCATTTGAAAACTATAAACATAGCCTAGGTTTATTGATTGATATCCTTTTGGACTGGTCTTTTTTCCCCCGACATCACAGTAATAGACATCCAGGAATATGTCACCTGATGGGATCTGTCTCTCTTGACCATAAATTTAGAGCCAGTAACTGCCTTATGCAAAGCAGCTAAGAAAGTCAGAAAGTATCTAAGTCAGTTGATGCATCCATGTGGTAGTTATGAACTAATAATACAGTATATCATATTTGCCAGTAGCAATTGTAACGTGTGCTGCCAACAGAGGACAGTGCTGGGTTTAGAAATACATTGTTTTTATGTTGTAGAACAGCTTTATTGTTTTAAACAATATATCCTTTTATTTTCAACCTGACAGTTCTGCTTTAATAAGTTTTATATTGAAATGTCTCCCCCTCATAATAGTTATAGGGATTTTAGCTAAAACTTTGGGAAGGGTTCTTATTTTATTACTTCACAGTAGAAACTGATCCCTTTTAAATATTTGGTCACATACATAAATTACATTTATTCCAGAAATAAGCAACATATATTCTAATAAACGTGTCAATGAAAAGTGCATAATTGTCCTATTATAGACTTTACTGAAAGCATTGTGCAACACATAGTGTTGTAGACAGTAGTAATTAGGGCCAGTTAAATGTCCTGCCAGTGATCTGGAAAAACTTCTGATTGAAAGGATGAAAGAATTTGTGCAATTTGGTAATAACTGAGGGGTCAACCTCAGGATGTATGCGTCCCTTGCTACCTGCCAGGCACTTATTAAAGACAATGTTAAAACGCAAGCAGTAAAATCCCCTGGTAGCATTAAAATACAGGTTGTATTGACTTATCCTGGGTGGCAGATTAAGAAACTTTTCCACCAGCTGTAGTTCTGGCAACGGTTCTGTGATCAGTCGATCCCCATCAACAATGTGAAACTGTTCAATGGGAAAATACTTCAGCCACCTCTCTAAATGCTTTGTGTAGATACTGGTCCTCACTGCTTTGTACTTTGTGTTCACCTCACAGGTGTTGGGATCCATGGCCATTTTTTCAAACTTATAATAAGTCTTGTTCTTCCTCTCTTTTCCCTCCAACACCTGTGTGTAGTCAGAAATGGCTCTTGTCGTTGGTTCCCTAACAATGATTAGTAACTTAATGGAAGAGTTCATCTTATAAATCCTTTCTGGAACCTCATCTGTGATGAAGTATGCAGGGCTTTTTTCAATAGTAATTTGGTGTGGGTGAGAGAAGGGCATCTTTTTTCTGTACCATTCAATACCCTTGGCATAGTTTTCATCATTATCAAAAAAATGTATTTCTTGGGAGGCCTTGACAACTGCAGGATGGAGATTGAGCATCTCAAGTAAGGCTCTAGTTCCTCCTTTTCTCACACCAATGATAATTGCCTTTGGTAACTGTTGGACCAAATTGTGGAGGAGAATTTGTTCTTTAGTTGCATTTCCTTTACGAAATTCATGTAAGAGCCCTCTCTTATACTGCATAGCACGGAGAGTAGCCACATCCTGACTTTGTGGACTGAATCGACCTTCAATTGGACAAATTGGTGGTAGCCTGTAATGAAATAAAGATAAGCAGGACTAATTACATTTCAAAGGAACAGAAAGAGCAAGCAAAAAAAATGGTGCATATTTGAATGATATTTTGGGAAGCATAATTTCTCTAATTTGTGAATTGTATTACTCTGTCAGTGCTGTAATTATCCCGAATTTGTAGTGCCATATCTACATTACAATGTCTCCACAGAGCAATTGAAAGAAAAATTATTTTTAAGGTACACATAACACAAAATAAGTCCTTTAAATATACTGTTTATTTTTATATTATATAATATTATTTAAAATTGTGTATATTTAATATCAGCGGCGGGCAGTGGGGGCATTTGGTATAGAGCAGGGGTAGTGAATTAAAATTCATGGAGGTCCAGTAACTAAAAATTTTTTCCGCCCAAGATCCGAATCACAAGTCTGTGCCATGAAAGATTGTATGCGTCTTCTTTTCTTTTTTTTGCTGCATGTCACACTCTCTGGCGCTTTTCTTACTGTTTCCGCCACACACTCTGGTAATACTCTGTACATCTAAATGTCCCCAATAGTGTTCCCCCTTACAACAGGTGCCCCTACCAGAGTAATTCATTACATTGGGTGCCCCCATCAGACTACCCCCCTAAAATTAGTTGCCACAATCAGAGTATCCCCTTAAAGAGGAAGTAAACCCTGATGAGTTTACTTCCTCTTTCATTCCCTGTAAAGGCAAAGCATAATGGACTACTATGCATCGCATAGTAGTCCATTTTGTGTCACTTACCTGACACAGGAGCCAGCGAAGTCACCGCTGTCCCCTGTAGTTCCGAGCGTCCATCTTCTTGGTGGGTCTCCGTGGGTCTCGCTGCTCCGGGGCTGGGATTCGCCGGAGCAGCGATGACGTCACTCCCGCGCATGCGCACGGGAGCCGAGACTCGCGGCATTGCCGTCATCGACAATGCCCCGCTCAGTGCGCCTGTGCGCCGCTGTCTACGGCGCATGCGCCGTAGATAGCGGAGCCCGTCTTCAGGCAAATATCTCCTAAACCGTATAGGTTTGGGAGATATTTCTTGGACCTACAGGTAAGCCTTAATCTAGGCTTACCTGTAGTTCAAAGTGGTTTGTAAGGGTTTACAACCACTTTAAATCAGGCATCCCCATCAGAGGGCCCCTTACATCAGGTATTCCCATCAGGGTGCCCACTTACATCAATTGTCCCCATCAGAGTGCCCCCTTCATCAGGTGTCCCCGTCAGAGAGCCTCCTTAACATAATATGTGCCCCCTTAACATAATATGTGCCTATCAGCATGCCTCCACTGACATATGTGCCCATTAGTGTGCCCCCTTCACATAAAATGCGCCCATCAGAGTGTCCTTTAACATAAAATAAGTAGCATGCTGATGGGCACATTTTATACTAAGGGGCACTCTGATTAACATATTTTATATTAAGGGGCACTCTGGTGGGCACATTTTATGTTAAGGGGCAATCTGATGGCCACATTTTATGTAAAGGGTAATTCTGATGGCACAACAATATATACCTATCAGTGTGTACATTAAAAAATATGCCCATCAGCGATCACCTTAGATAAAAATGTGCCCCACATACCTTGCTTGCAGGAGTCAGCACAATTAGCAAGCTGCAGGGGACAGAAGCTGTGAGATATACCTCACAAGGAGTGAGAGCCTGGAGCTGCAAGCAGCAGGAGGGCAGGGCGAGCACATGCTGTCATGCCCCCACTGGTGGGCTGGCTGGGAGTGAGAGCCAAGAGCTGGGAGCCACGAGCAGCAGGGGGTGGGACAATCACATGATGTCACCCCCCAACTTGCGGCCCAGCTGGGAGTGAGAGCTAGGAGTCAGGAGCCACAAGCAGCAGGGGGGTGGGGAGAGCACATGATGTCACGCCCCAACTTGTGGCCCATCTGAGAGTGAGAGCCAGGAGCCGGGGCCACAAGCAGCAGCAGCGGGGGTGGGCAGGGCGCATATGTGACATCACACCCCAACTCGCAGCCCGATCAGGAGTGAGTAATGGGACTGGAGCGAAAGCCGCGGTCAGGAGTAGGGGCAAAGCGCACACATGCAATGTCACTCGCGGTCTCAGCAAATCAGTGACTGTTGACTCTTGCCACTAAACTGGTGGTCTGGAGCCACTGGTGGCTAGGCAGGAGCATCGCTCGGTCTGTACTCGGACCGCGGGCCACCATTTAATGATGGATGGTATAGAGGATGTGTGATGTTTGAACTGACTAAGCCTCTATGGTTTTGTACACAATTATTAATTTGAATAGTTATTAAAAAATATATGTATAATATAAAATATGTATATTTTAAAGTGAAATGTAACTGTATCTGAGCACTACAAACCAAAAATGATATTTAATTAATTTTTCACATTTAAAGTAAACTCAACCATCGATCCATCCATGTCTTTATTTTGAAAACTCTTTGAAACCCCCCCCCCCCCAGCAGTTCTAGGCCATCTTGAATAAGGACGGATGATTCATGTAGCATTTACTTCCTGGAATCCATCTGCCCTTAGCTCAGCCGTGCAGGCAGGAGGGTGTGCTTAGCTGAGAAAGTCCCTCCTCCCCTCCTCCATATAAAAAGAAAAAAAAATGCCCATGAAGACTCCTTGGATATATTACATTAATGTGAAACCAGGAAAAAACTTAAGTAAATATAATATACTTTCCTATCTATTTACTAAGGCTAGCAGCATAAGGATTAAAAATAATTAATGTTGATTGAAAGATTAGCATTCCACTTTGCTTTGGGTACATTAAAAGTGCGTTTTTCTTTCATTTCTGGTTGGAGATTATACTATATATACACTACAGTGTAAAAGTTTTAGGCAGCTGTTAAAAAGAAACAGAATAGTGTTAATAATTTATTTTTATCAATTAATAAAATGGAAACTAAATGAACAGAAGAGAAATCCAAATAAAATAAATATTTGGTGTGACCACCCTTCAGCCTTCAAAACAGCATCAATTCTTCTAGGTGCACTTGCATGCAGTTTTTTTCTTTTACAATATTTCTTTATTTAACAGCTTGCCGACCGCCGCACGAACATTTACGTCAGCAGAATGGCACAGACAGGCAAATGGGCGTACAGGTACGTCCCTTTAAATTTGCTCCCTTTGATCAGTGTTGTGTCACATGTAGCCCCCCCCCCCCTACAGATTGGATCACTCGTTAGGACACACTTAACCCAAGCAGCACCCCCTAGTGATTAACCCCTTCACTGCCAGTCACATTTACACAGTAATCAATGCATTTTTAATTGCCTTGTATAAATGTGAAATGGTCCCAAAATAGCACCAAAAGTGTCCGTTCTGTCCACCATAATGTCACGGTCATGATAAAAATCACTGATCGCCGCCATTACTAGTAAAAAAAAAAATATTAATAAAAATGCCATAAAACTATCCCCTATTTTGTAGACGCTATAACTTTTGCGCAAACCAATCAATAAGCGTTTATTGAGATTTTTCTTTACCAAAATATGTAGAAGAGTATGTATCAGCCTAAACTAAGGAAAAAAAAAAGTTTTTTTATATATTTTTTGGGGATATTTATTATAGCAAAAAGTAAAAAATATTTTTTTTTTCAAAAGTGTCGCTCTTTTTGTTTATAAAGCAAAAAAAAATAAAAAAATGCAGAGGTGATCAAATACCACCAAAAGAAAGCTCTATTTGTGGGTAAAAAATTATGTAAATTTTGTTTGGGACCCAGGCCGCGCAATTGTCAGTTAAAGCTATGCAGTGCCGAATCTCAAAAAATGCTCTGGTCTTTAGCCAGCCAAATGGTCCGGGGCTTAAGTGGTTAAAATGCAAAAGAAAGTACAAGGAACATACACACATACATATGCATGTATAGTGAGATGAGAGTAGTTGTAAATGATTAAAATGAGTGGACTATAGTCTACTATCTTGGGTGCAACTATACAAAATATCAACTATCAAATACATTAAGTAAGATAGTATAGTCTCATCTAGGGATGGGCTGGACACACCCCCCCCCCCCCCCCCCCCCCCCATCAGGCAAAAAGTTCTAGTGAACATGCAAACTATTAAAGTCTATGGGACACAAACATGAAAAATCTAAAGTCCTAATTTTAAAGGGTTTATTTGCACGTTATTGCCATAAAAAGTATATGGGGACCTGAGTACTGCCCTAGGGGACATGTATCAATGCAACAATCGTTTTCAAAGGAGCAGTGATTTTAATTATGCTTAAAGTGAAAAAAAATTTTTTTTATATTCCTTTAAATATCGTGCCTGGGGGGGTCCTTAGTCTACCTGTAAAGTGGCACATCTGTGCAATGTATAGAACATGCCACAGCAATAATGATATTTCTAAAGGAAAAAAAGTAATTTAAACTTGCACACAGCTGTAATGTATTGCCGGCTTGGGGCCACCCCAAAATAAATACCGGACACTTATCTGTGCATGCAGCCTGGCAGGTCAGGAAAATGGGGGGAATGAGTGAGCGACCCCCTCTTGAACCATACCAGGCCCGGTGATGTAACCGGGTGGCCCATCCTCCTAATGTCATGTGACGTCAATGTGACTCGATTACATCACCGGGTGGCCCCACCCTTCCCTATATAAGAACTGTCAAAGCGATGAGAGAGCAGTGAGCAGAGGGCCTCCCATGTAGGTGGAGCATTTCCATTTTTGCTATTTTTCAGGTCCGTCAGACCGGCCTGATTGATGGTAGATTTACATTGCGGGACACTTTTTTTATTTTTTAACAAAGGATTTGTCAAAAATGGTCTCTTGTGTTTTTTTCTTTTTGAGGCATTATTAGTAAATGGGTAGGGGTACGATGTAAAGAAAGTATAAAGAACATATACACATACATATGCATGTATAGTGGGATGATAGTAGTTGTAAATGATTAAACTAAATGGACTAGTCTACTATCTCGGGGCAACTATACAAAATATCAACCATCAAATACATTAAGTAAGATAGTATAGTCTCATTCCCCCCACCCGCCATTTCCTGGCCTGCCAGACTGCATGCTCGGATAAGGGTCTGGTATGATTTTTGGGGGGACTTAATGCCATTTTTAAAAAGATTTTGGTGTTAAACTCCCCTTAAAATTAATACCAGACCCATGCCGCTTTTTTATTTTCTTAATTCTGTCATAGGGTTCCCCTTAAGCACTTCAATAAACTGTATTATATACTCTGTCACTGTCTTATATACTCTGCACTGCACTCTATTATATACTCTGCACTGCACTATATACTCAGCACTACACTGTATTATATACTCTGCACTACACATTATTATATACTCTGCACTGCATTATATACTCTGCACTGCATTATATACTCTGCACTGCACTGTGTTATATACTCTGCACTACAGTGCACTATATACTCTGTTACTCTGTATTGCACTATATACTCATTGCTACACAGTATTATATACTCTGCTCTGCACTGCCAGGCCACCTGAGACCAGGTGACACATGCACTCCGTAGGAGTCGGAAGTGCACCGATAGGATAGTGGACCCTAGGACTGACTGCTGCGGATAGTACCCAGGGAGATTCAGGAAGCAGGTCTACTGGCTCAATAACACAAATTCCAGTGGAAGCTAGAGCATAGATTCCCCAGGGTGCGGAGTCTAAGAGCCAGCAGATGTTCACCAGAGCCTCTAGTGGTGAGGATGGACTGCGCTGCAATCTGGCTCTAGGTTGTGGCCCCTAGGGTCTCGCAGCTCACAGTAGACTACAGGAGAAGGAAGCAGCAGGCTGGAACAACAAGGATAGTATAGGGATAAGGCAGAGGTCAGGGTGACTAGCAGACAGGAACAACAGAGTACACTCCAAAGGTTCAGGGTCACAGGCAAACAGGGATAGTCTGGGACATGCCAAAAGGTCAGGGTCACGAGCAGACAGGAATCGCAGAGAACACGTCAAGGTTGGTAACAGAGACAAACGAAGAGCACATGGCAAGCAGGACACAGGAAGCCAAACACACAATGGATGATCAGCACCGCTGGTTTGCAGAGCACAGGTTAATATAGGGTTCCCTGATAGGGCCTGGGGTGGAGCCATGCTTAGAGGAGAGGTTATAAAAACAGCCAGGTGAAAGTGGCTGGCCTCTTAGTTTGAACACATGAGGAGAGGTAGGCTGACAGAGAAAGATTACCGCATAACCATGACATGCACTATATAGTCTGCACTGTACTGTGTTATATACTCTGCACTGCACTGTGTTATATACTCTGCACTACACTGCACTATATAGTCTGCACTGCACTATATACTCTGCACTTTTATATACTCTGCACTGCACTGTATTATATAATCTTCACTGCACTGTATTATATAGTCTGCACTACACTTCACTATATACTCTGCACTCTGCACTGAACTCTGTTATATAATCTGCACTACACTGAACTATATGCTCTGTACTGTGTTATATACTCTGCACTACACTATATACTTTGCACTGCACTGTTATATACTCTGCACTGCACTATATACAGTTATACTTGTTTCTATGTTGAAGGTATGGCTTTTTGGTCACAAATTCTTCTATGAACACCACCTTTGGCCAAACTTCTCCAGATAGTAGATGGGTGCACCTGGGCACTACTGCTTTCTGCCAGTTCTGTGCTGAGGGCACTTCTGGGCATCTTGATGAAGATGATGTGTCTTTCTGCATTAAGTTTCCTTGGCTGACCACTGTGTCTAAGGTCCCCAACTGTGCCTATTTCTTTGTGCTTTTTTCAAAGGATCTTGGACAGTACATCTTGAAACTCTGGTCTGCTTTGAAAAATCTGTGCCTAGACAAGACCTTGCTGATGTCGTATAATTATTCTGGGTCTTGTTGCTGTGCTCATAGTGTCATAGTGTACGACCTGTGACACTAAACTATCTTCTACAACCTCAGCTTAGTAGCAGAGTTTGGCTGTTCCTCACACAGTTTTAAGCCTCCTAGACAGCTGTTTCTTTTTCAGCTAATTAATGTTTTTCAACCTAAATATGAAATTGATGATCATTAGCACCTGCTTGGTATAATTGGTTAATCATACGCCCGACTCTATTCTTACAAAATTCTCAACTTTGTACAAGTGTACAAAACGTGTGCGAATTGATGCTGGTTTAAAGCCAAAGGGTAGTTACATCAAAGATTGGCTTAATTTAGATTTTTCTTCTGTTTGCTCACTTTGCATTTTGTAAATTGATAGAAACAAGCAATTAAAATATATATTTTTAAAAGCATTCTTATTTTAGAGCATATCTTCGTACCTGCCTAAAACTTTTGTACAGTACTGTATATATTTATATACTGGTTAAACAAAAATACATCTCTTTCACTCTCTTTATCGTTGCCTCTTTTTCACTCATAGAAATAGATATGTAGTCAGATAGATTTTATATTATACCATCCATATTTGAGTCATACCTCCTTTTCCCAGCTATAGCAGCTGTCCAGCATGTCTAATTAGGCACTAAATACTCTTTACCATTTACACACAGCTGGTTAAACACACCTTCTCCCCTTATCTGTAAAACTATTCTGTGTGAGAACTCTTTGGTCTTATGCTAAGGGGTGTGACTGTTACTCAGCTCTGCTAACAGAGGGCACAGGAGGGGACAGCTGCAAGGAGCATTTTGACTGAGAGAAACAGATATTTTTAGGGATTTTCCAGCAAATGTCAGTCAGAAATCATAGCATGCCAGCTTACCCGACTAAAAAGAGAATAAAAAATGTGAGACTTGAGTTGGCCTTTAACACATTTTTACAAACCAGCTTTTGGAATTTATAACATAACAGAATCAAACACCTTCACAATGTGTTCTCAGCATGTTTTTTTTTTTGTAAATAGAGTTTGCTTGGTACATCAACACTATCAAAAGAAAACACAGGGAGTGTATGTGAAGCAGATAACCACAAATATACAGGTACTGAACTGGTAAGCAGGTGTCGTATATCAGAATGAAATACAAAACCAAGTATAATATATTACTGTTGAACAATAGGATAACGTGTATCCCGCAAAAGCAGTGGTAGACAAATATCTAGAGTAGGAACTGATAAGCATGGCTGGTATGGGCCTACAGCTCCGCAGTTAGAGAGAGAGAGCAAGATCTACATGCACAGTAATATAGCAGAACCAAAACAGTGATAATTGACTAAACTAAACTAAATTAATAAAAAAAAACTAATAGTTGGCCTGCGGGGGTTTCTCGTAGTCAAAGTGAGTGAATAGGAGAATATATGGCACAGGATTGATCACATGGTGTATGGTCATCTGTCTCTCAGCATGTTTTAGTGTTAGAGTACAAAAAAATAACTAACTTAGTTCTCTGCAGTCTTTGGTTTAGAAAAAAAAACACACGAAGCCTGTTTAGCTACTTGCCGCATGCATTATAGCTGAAAGGCGGCTGCAGCATGGGCCTTAATTGCCGGGAGGGCATCCATGGACATGCTCCTGAGCAAGCGCCGTCTGCCTGTCCCCACGGGTCATGCACGGCGCACTCTGTGATCACAGAGTTTATGAGACTCGAGTGATCACAGATCTGAGAAAGGGGTCAATCCCGGCTCGTTACCACATGATCAGCTGTCAACCAATGACGCCCGATCAAATGATGTAAACTGAAGCTCGGTAATCAGCATGAGGGGAAAATAAAAGCCAATCACTGGCTTCTGTCAGAGGGACATCAGTCCCTCACTCAGAAAGCCATGGCTGTGCCCACCAGTGTCACCTGCCAGTGCTCACCGTGCCATCTACCAGTGCCACCTATCAGTACCCACCAGTGATCACTGTGCCACCAACCAATGCCCACAGTGCCACCTACCAGTGCCCACAGTGCCACCCATCAATACCCACCAGTGCTGCCAATCAATGCCCATCAATGTCTAATAATCAGTGCCACAGATCAGTGCTGCCTATCAGTGTCACCTACCAGTACCTATCAGTGCCCATCAGTGCCACCTATCAGTGCCACTTATCAGTGCCACCTATCAGTGCCCTTCAGTGCCACCCCTCAGTGCCAACTATCAGTGCCAACCATCAGTGCCACCCATCAGTACCACCTCTCAGTGCCACCCATCAGTGCAGCCTCATAAGTGCTCATCAGTGCCCGTTATTGCCGTCTTATCAGTGCCTATCAGTGACCTGCAGTGCCGTCTATCAGTGCTCAGCAGTGCCAACTATCAGTGCCCATCAGCGCAGTCTATCAGTGCCCAACAGTGCTCATCAGCGCACATCAGCAAAGGAGAAAAATTATCTGTTTTCAAAATTTTATAACAGACTATGAAACTGTTTTTTTTTTTTTCAAAATTTCGGTTCCTTTTTGTTTTATTTAGCAAAAAATAAAAAACACAGTGCTTAAAAAAAGTGGAAACCCCTCCCCCCCAAAAAAAACAGAACAACAAGTCAGGTTGTTGTCCATGATGCCAAATTACAATTCTGATTTTCTGAGGGAACAAAATATCACGCCTGATTGGACATTGTGTGCAACAACTGTACTTTGGTTACTGCTTTCTTTTCTCTAATTTTGGTAAATAGTCTCAGCCTTGTTTTAGTGATTAGCACTATTGAGAACAACTGTTCAACAACAATCTAATTTATGATGTACCATATTAGTATGGCAAATTAAAACCGACCACTGGACAATTTTATGAACTAGGTGATACAGTTCTTGGATTGAAGCCCTGAGCATGAATTGTTCATACACCGGATTGGGAATAGTATGATAAATCATATTTATAATATGGATAGCCAAATACAAATCTTAGAAAATGAAAACATATCAGCCTGACTATCTGTAGACAAAGTAAATATATATTGGCCAATTTAACAAATTAAAGTAATAACTAGACATGTGCACACTGAAATATTTTGTTACAGAATTTTGTTTTCGTCCGAAAAATTAATTTATTTAGTTACTCCCGAAATTTGTTTTTATTTATTTTGTTTTATTAAAAAATGCATTAGTCCAAAAATCTGAAATAATTAAGGTTGAATCTGTCATTGAAGGCTTGTGGTGTCTGTCGAATGTTCTAAGAAGATTGGGCAGAGCAGCTAAACTGTACGATGCTGCAATCATACATTCAGTCTCTATAATGTCGAATCTTTTCTCTCTATGTCAAATCTTTTCTCTCTATGTAGAATAATATTGGACTAATAGAACTAAGGTTAGGCACATTCGACCACAGGTTCAATGGACACAGATTGCTATTGTCAGCGTCATGTTGAATCTCCTATCTATATCGAACTATATCAAAAATGAAAATAAAGCATTTATTTATGTCGGATCGGTTTTTGGATTTTGCACGTTCGTTATCGTTTGTTAAAACAATAATGAAAATACCCGAAATTCAGATGTAAATGCATTCGGACGAAAACGAATGCACATGTCTAGACACAGAAACTCTTTCCACATATTTAATTTGTATCATACATATCATTTAGGTTGATTCTTGATAAATCAGTAAAAGAGTTTGCATTTCACAGTACACATTGTTGCAAATAAAGAAAGAGAACCATAAAATAGAAACATGTTATATTGAAAATCTTAGAATTTTTAAAGTAGCATTTTGATTTTCCATGTAAAAAACATTAGAGATGTTAATATAATTTTCAAAGAACATACCTGTTTTAGGCAAATAACATACTGTAAATGCTATGATGTTCCCAATTGTAAATAAGAATCTGGGTAAATGGTACTCACCTATCCAAACTCCCAACTCTGGCAACTAGATAAAGGAGACTTCCAACAGCAAGACTGCCTAGCACAAAGAGCTTCTGTCTCAGCAACGCCTGCTGTTTGAATAGCATGGCCCTCCATCAATCTTCAGGACGTCTTCTGTCTGCGGAGAACAGCACACACAAACCACTCATCAGCAAGTGGCAATGTACAAGCTAATGTTTATTAACAGGCAGTCAATCAATCTTTAGCTACAAGTGATTAAGATCTACTTGGAAAAAAAAAACGCAAGCACAATCACGATGCTTCTGTAAAAATAAATCAAATCTTTTAATAATTAAGTTGTGTTATTTTAGTTGTAAATTGTAAAATATATTAAATAATATTTGCACACTACAACAAATTATATATTACATGCTATACTATAAGGCTCCATACACACCCAAGTGTACTGGAATTGTGGGTAAAATCGCGCAATTCTGCACGCAATTCTGCATGCAATTCCACTATTGCAGCAATACACAGGAGAGGTTTGCGAAGCCATTACTTCTTAATAGCATCCCAAACATGGTGCAATTTTGCTGTGATTATTGAGCGTCTAAGATCGCAGAAAAAATCGCAACGCCAAATGCACCTGGCCCCTGTGCCAAAATTTGGTACATGAGCTTCATTGTAGAGTTTTTGGAGCAAAGGGAAACCCATTCAAATTATTGGTGCCACTCCAAAATTGCGCCACAAAACCACACAAAATCACTATAAAGACGCGGTGTCACTGCAGTACGCTTGGGTAGGAATGGAGCTTAATATGCTTTTTAAATGTTTTATAGCTGTAAAACATCTACTTTTTAAACATTTTAAAATGAGTTTGACATTGTCATAGCCATTTTTTTTATTGTTTTGAATAGAGTGGTTGGGGAGATTCACCCACTACTATTGTTTTGGTGGCCATTTTCAAAGAAAGTGAAGGTAAACACAACATTTTACAATAGTCAGTGAAACAGGAATAGAATGAAAACGTATTCTGATGACAACTGCCTAAAAGGGGATTCTAACAATCTCTATTTTCTAAAACAAAGCACCCCCCCCCAAAAAAAAAGAACATACAAAAAACAGATGGGCATTCTAACCAAGAATATATATATATATATATATATATATATATATATATATTGTGTAAATAACATATGTATATATATATATATATATATATATATATATATATATAAAATAAAAAAAAGGAAAGAGAAAGGCAGATGGATTGCTATCTATACAAAAAAAAAAGATATTGTTTCTCGCTTATGATTTGGACATGTGTTTGTTAGCCTCCACTAACACAATTAAGAAAAATATACCAAGGCCTCACTGCTTACCACTTAGCTATCTTTTGCTCAGTTCTTATATTTCTTTTATTTATTTTTTGAAGGAAAGTCACACATCGCTTAATTAATGTAATAATCCTTAATTAGTGCAAATGTACAGTATGTATGTCTTTCAAGCCTATTATGATTTTTCACATAGTTGTTTCCACAGCCATTGTTTCCTTACAATAGGAACCTTACAATTATTTGAATATGAAGCCCCCATCAAATCATTCTCTGCAGCTATTACATTCTAAAGGGAAGGGGTGGTGGTACAAAAGGTAAGTTCTACGAGCAGGGCCCTCCTGTACCTTTTGTATTGTACTGTAATTGTGTTGTCCCCCCTATACATTGTAAAGCGCTGCGTAATCTGTTGGCGCTATATATAATCGTGAATAATAATACAAATAATAATAATAATAATAATAATAATATGAAGCACACATGCACACATATATATATATGATGCAAGTCAACAAAATGGCAACAGGTGTGCTTCCACTCTTTTTGGTCCACTGGTTGCAAAGATGGAATTCAGCCTTAAAGTGGAACTACTAAAATAATCAATGTTTTTCAGCATCAACAAATATAGCATACATGCCTTTAAAATGCCTCTGTATTTCTCTAAAAATTCCACAGATAGTTTTAGTATTGCATTTATCAATAATTAAAATGTCTTTAGAAGAGTTTATTGAAAAGCAGTTTACAAAAGGTACCAGCAGATGTCACTAGTCAACCACGTTTACAGTATTTACTGTATGTACATTCACTTCAAATCCATAGTGTCCCACATTGCTGGAACATTTGGATATTCCTAATTACAATTCGAGCTTCCATGAAACTTAAAAAAAATTACCTAAAATTGAATTAATTATTGAATTCAGAAGTGTTTACTGAAAGATTCCCATGGGTTTTGACACTAAAACAAAACATAAATCAATAGGCCTTTGTTGCTATTAAATAGGAAAACTTGCAATTTATAATGCACGCCAAAGCATAAATGACAGCTTAAATCCAAATTTGTACTGATTTCATGGACAATGTCCTAACAAAGCTGTAGTAGGATTTGGATTTCATACAAAGTAATTATTTTCTGTACCATGGAAAATTCAATGACATCTGTAGTCTGAAAGCGTTGAAGCTGACATTTGTGATATTTCTTTCTGAAAATGCTATTTTCCTGGCCGTCAGGCTGATTTATTTGACACTAAAAAAGTATGGATTGGGAGAACTAACCTCAAACTGACTATTCTAGTCAGCTGACTTGTTCTAGGCCAACGGCTTAAGTTGGTGAAGACAAAGTCATCCAGGTAGCTAAGATTTTAAGATTTTCAAAAGGAGAACCGCAATGTCAACAACGATATTTCTATTACTACAGGTCTACAGGTTTCTTTGAATATATATATATATATATATACATATATACTGTATATAGTAATATAATACTGTATATAGTAATATAAAATAACTCTGAAATAGGATGGGACTTTTAAGGTGCCAAGTGTGAGTCAAAAATAATAGATTAAAAATATATACATACTCTATGCTTTATTACAAATGCATACATTTATTTAAGATCTTTTAAAAAGGCAATATCTTAAAACTGGTATATATAACTTTAATTTGACAGAATAAAAAAAAAAACATAAATTGCATATATTTAAAAAAAAAAGCTTGCCTCTCAGCCACCACTTCTAAATGTGAGTATACATATATCCTTTACTTATACACACCTTTACTTATACACACTTAATCACAACATAAACAGTGTTCTTTATAAGAGTCCATTCTATATGTAGTATACATAGGCGGGGACTGTATTCTTGGCAAGTTTTGCTATCCGCTTCCTCAGGAAGTTAAGGCAAAAGGAGAAGTCAAATCAGAAAACTGAAAGTAATGTAGCCCAGTGGATCTGAGCATCATGCCTGTATAGGGGCCATGGAGCCACCCTACTGGGGTTGCCAGGAGCGAAAGTAAGAGCAGGAAGAAGGCAGTCATAAGGTTCCACAATTCTCTACTACTGTTGAGAATTAAATCTTAGATTAAATAAATTCATTGCTACTTTCAACCAGATATGCTTGGTTTCTTGCCCCATGTAATGTTAGTGACAAGCTCTCCTAAGAAACCTACAGCAGATGCCCCGCTGGCTGGGAACCGGGAAAATTACATTCCCTGAGAAGCAGCCCGAGGGTTTGTCAGACAGATGTGTAAGGGAGAGTCGTTTATCTGGGGCAGAGGGTTTTTGCTGACCCAGGTGAGGGCATGTAATCTAAAGTGTATATGAGTGTATGGAACATCATGCCATCAGAGAGATCATGCCAATCATAAAGCCTGTGTGTATGTGCATAAATGTGCATATGCTTTTAGGCATGGGAGCCTAAATAAGTGTGCAAGAATGCACATGCTCATAGGAACATGTGCACAATGACCTGCATGTGGAAACACAAACATTACCACCATTGATACTGGTGCCTAATGGCCTATTTAAGCCTGGGCCTTACATATGATCATTGTTGGGTGGTCTCTCATCCTGTATGAATCCTGCTTGACTCTGTTATTGTACCATCTGTCGTCTGATCTGCCTCTGGACTTCTTCTGCCAGTTTATGTCTACTGCCTACCTGTGTTACCTACCTTTCCCTAAACTCTTAACTATGATCTGCCTATCGATTTTGCACCTTAATGCCTGCACATTGCCAACCTCTGCTTATCTCTGAACCTAATCCTGCTTGTGGTTTGGTGCCTTCCTGTTCAACTGTTACCAATCTTGATTTGTGACCCAGCCCTGCTCACTATTGGTCTGGATGAAGTCAGGGCCCCCTCATCACTGTGCTACTGCCTACCTGACATGGGCGCTCCCAAGTTTAAGCCCACAGTTCCAGCTCCCCGGCACTTGTGCTCTTCCACTGCTCTAGAAGTTCCTGTCTCAAACTCCAGGGGTGCTTAGACGGGAATTGTGAAAGAGGCCACCCTCATCATCCCAAGCTCCTCCTACAGGTACTTGACAACAGGTAGAGATTATATGTATACCCACATTTAGAAGTGGTGGCTGAGAGGCAAGATTGTTTAAAAAAAAATAACTCTTGTATTTTATGATTATTAATGAAAGTTACAATATGGCAATTGTAAGAAATTCCTTTTTTTTTAAAGTCTTGCATGTGTTTGTAATAAAGCATATGTAAATGTTGTAACATAGTTTTTGTCTCATATTTGGCAACCAAATGTCCCATTGTATTTAAGCATTTGAGAGTACAATAGGACTATCTGGGGATGTGGTGCCGGGTGTCAGACATGCCTTACACCAGTGGTTCTCAACCCAGTCCTCAAGTACCCCCAACGGACCATGTTTTCCTTTACTTTGCACAGCTGCTTTAAATCAATATTAATGACATGGTATTGATAAGATCTATTTTATTTAAGGAAAGTTCTCAAAACATGGTCCGTTGGGGTTATTTGAGGACTGAGGTTGAGAACCACTGCCTTATACCACACAATTTTTTTTTTTTTTTGTAAGTTCTCACAAGCAGGGCCCTCCTGATCCTCGATTAAATTGCATTGTAACTGTACTTTCTCCCTTTATTTTATCAAGCACTTCAAAATTGTAGGCACTATATATAGTAAATCCTTTACAATAATAATAATGTATTCTTTGCAAAACCAAATTATCTGTGGAATTGCTTGCAGCAATGCTTTCAGATCAGCAGACCGCAACAATGTTATATCCAATGAGCTATAAGTGGGTTGCAGCACTGATTTGCCCTCTATATATGTGACAAACTCTGCTTACCACAGAAGTGAATGGAAGAAGTCTCATATGAATGGAAAAGGTGAGGTGTCACATGCTAGTATAGCATATGTCAATTTTAACATAAAACTATTCAATGATGTTCACGTTTTAACCACTTGTCGACCACCACACGCCGATTTACATTGGCAAAATGGCATGGGCAGGCAAAAAGGCGAACATGTACGTCCCTTTGAATTTGTGCCCTAGCAGGCGTGGGTGCACTGCCTGCGGGGTGCGCCGTGGTCCCGCAAACTTGGTGTTCGCCAGCAGCCTGCTATTGCGGCGATGAGAAGCAGAATGGGGAGCCTATGTAAACAAGGCATTTCTTTGTTCTGCCTAGCAACATGACAGGGATCTACTGCTCCCAGTGATTGGGAGCAGTGATCTCTGTCATGTTGTAGTGAGCACACCCCCCTACAGTTGGAACACATCCAGGGAACACACTTAACCCCTTGATTGCCCACTAGTGTTTAACGCCTTCCCCGCCAGTGTCATTTATACAGTAATCAGTGGCTTTTTGCAGCTCTGACCGCTGTATAAATGTCAGTGGTCCCAAAATAGTGTCAAAAGTGTCCGATCTGTCTGCCATAATGTCGCAGTCCTGATAAAAATCGCAGATCGCCGCCATTACTAAAAAAAAAAAAAAATTCCATAAATCTATCCCCTATTTTGTAGACGCTATAACTTTTGGGCAAATCAATCAATATACACTTATTATGATTTTTTTTTACCAAAAATATATAGAAGAATACATATCGGCATAAACTGTGGAAGAAATTAGATTTTTATATATTTTTGGGAGATATTTATTATAGCAAAAAGTAAAAACATTTCTTTTTTTGTTCAAAATTGTCGGTACTTTTTTGTTTATAGCACAAAAAATTAAAACCGCAGAGGTGATCAAATACCACCAAAAGAAAGCTCTACTTGTGGGAAAAAATTATGTTTTTGTGTACAACATCGCACGCCTGCACAATTGTCAGCTAAACAATGCAGTGCCGAATTGCAAAAAATGCTCTGGTCAGGAAGGTGATTAAGGTTAGCAGTCTTTTTCAGAGCTATGAAAAAATGTGAATATTCGGTCTTAAATTATTATAAGGGATCATGCACACTGGTATATTGGGGCATATAATGTAAAATAATGCTGTATATCAACATCAAGGGGGGGGGGGGGGGGCACGGGTGTTGCCCACAGCCTCCTGTACAAAGAAAGTACAGAATACAGATGTACAGTACGTGGGTATACTCAGGTCCAAGAGTAAATGTGTAGAGAGTGAACTACTGAAGGTCCAAATGACTTCAATGCTTTTGCTGTCAATTTTAAGAATAAATTGTATAGCAGCTAGAAAGGTCACAGAGGGCTTTTTAGAGTAGAAATGTCAGGGGTCATTGAGAGGAACAACTAAGCACAGTGAGTAAAAGGTTAGGTCCTCACACCTGGGGCTGCCACTTTGAAAAGAAACTTCACCTGGGGATTTCTCTGCATTAACAGTGGTGTTTGGCAGTGCAGACTGCAGGAGAGGTTAGTAGTCATTTGCTTCTGTGCAGGTACCTCTTTTTGTTTAAAGTCCAGTTTCAGTTTGGACATGAAACAAAAAAGCTCTTTAAACTAAAAAAGCAGTGCTTGGTACTTTACTTATCTGATCTTCGACATTGTTCCCCACAGATACATCGATCCAACATTGCTCATCTTTGGGGTTAAATGATCCAATAGCCCATTCAACCCATTGCCTATGAGCCCAGAAATCAAAGCTCCTCCCCACCCTGGACTCACAGGAAAATGCTGTAGTGCATAGGATCTGGCCATTGCCAAAAAAGAAGAGGGTAAAGAGCATGTGTGACATTACTGGATTGCTTCTGTTGTAAATGTTGGGGATTAATTTCTTCACAGCGCATCTAGCCACTGAGGTCATTGAGTGTTTGTGTTAAAGTTTTTTACTAGTTGTGAATACTGGGATGAACTGTAATGAAGTGGCACATTGTGGGGGATTTACTAAAACTGGAGCACTCAGAATATGGTGCAGCTGTGCATGGTAGCCAGTCAGCTTATAAATACAGCTTGTTCATTTTAACCTTTGGCAACAAAACCTGGAAGCTGATTGGTTTATATGAAAAGTTGCACCAGATTTTGCATTTTCCTGTTTTAGTAAATAACCCCCAGTGTTTGTTATACAATTATCTAGCTTGGTGTATCCAATGCAAAGGGAACGATATACTGTATCACATGAATGCAGTTTAGGACTGAAAATATGGATGGCATTTTAAAATAAAATGAAAACAAACAATTTATGTGTATATGCCAGGTGGAAGTAAACGGATAATTGGGACCCACATCATGCTTTGGATTTAGCTGTATGTTATCTTTTGAGAATAGGTCCATTTAAATTGGAAGTCAAT
Source organism: Lithobates pipiens (assembly GCF_037356315.1). Taxonomy (NCBI): domain Eukaryota; kingdom Metazoa; phylum Chordata; class Amphibia; order Anura; family Ranidae; genus Lithobates; species Lithobates pipiens. The sequence goes on along the minus strand of NW_027507758.1, from coordinate 287,644,813 downwards.
CCTTTCACTTTTATTGGTTTGGATAGCATGGGTAAGCATAAAACTTCTGGTAGATTTGTATTGCTATTTTTTTCCCTACTTGGGAGATTTCCTCTCATTTCCTGTGTATAGGATCAGCGCCATCCAAAATAGGAAGTGAGGACAATCTCTACAACAGGGACACTAATGTTGATGAAACACTGTTAGAGCCATTAATGAAGGAAAATATATCATTTTTTAGTGTAAATATTGGCGCATTTTCTATGCCCCAAATAAACAATGCTAATGCAATTGTTCTATGTGTTGTTGTGCCAACTATGCCAGATCACTTTTAAAGTCTGCTAGCATTCTCCAAAATAGTCCAGCACTTGAGCCAATATTCTAGGTTACAAATGATTCTAAAATGTATACCACTACTACAATGGTGTAAATACTGTAGCGAGGAGCATCACTGCAGAAGGCGGAGAAGTAGGGGGGATTAACAAAGACCGGCACATGCTTCATTAGACCTGCAACAAATTCATAAATGTGACACCTGCCAATTTGTTAATTTGTTATATGCTGGTGGTATTGCACCACATGCAAGCAGTCATACCCCCAACTTTTTGATACAAAAACTGAAGTAATGTTCACTAGAGTATTTCCACCACTCTGGTAATGGTGTATATTTTAGAAATGTCTTTAATGAGTATACTGGAACAAGTACTGGAATATTTTGGCACACAACATCCATAGAAACTGTTGCATAGCACTTTTAACATGCTTTGGTACAGCTGCTGAAACATCCCATAAAACCTGTCTAAAGCCCCCTATGAGATTATCTGCTGTTTTTTTCCTTCACATTTACCAAAACCATATAATATGAGGTCAAACCTTAGGAGTTTTAATTTGTATGCAATCAGGCAGGCCCTTGCGCTAAATGGTTTTGGTAAATCTGAAGACAAAAATCAGCAGAAAATCTGATCGTGTGTATGTTTTTCAAATGGAAAATTTGCCAATATTTACACCACCACAGTTATTTCCCTTTGTTTATTCCCCATACGACTTGTTTTATAACATTGTTATTTGGTGCATAGAAAATGTGCCAATTTACAACAGAAATGTATTGTGTAATGTGTAAGAATGAACAGCAAATCACTATCATGCAACAAATTAACAAATTGTCATGTGACAGTTATTTGGCACAAAATAGGCTAAATAGGTGGGCATATGGAAATTGGCACATTACCTTTTCTCCTTGCCAATCTTAGTTAACCTCCCTGTTTGCTTCTGTGTCCTAGTCTGAGACAGTTTTCCTCACTTACTGAAAACTGGTGATTCTAGGGATGATAAGTAAAGGGAAATCTAAGCAGCAGAGACACAGGCAGTGATTAAAATCAAGTCAGATGTCCTAACCCTTCCCCAATCTATCGACAAAGGAAAAAAGTTTGGTATGGATTCCATTTTAGGACTGTGAATGTGACAAGTTAATATTGGCTGGAATAGTAGAAGAAAAAAAAATATGAATTTCTATAATTATGCCATCAGCTACATACTTGATCTATAAACATACATAGCCAGAACAGATTGTGTTTCTAGAGATAGTGTGCCATATGCAGACAATGAATCCAAAATTCCCATTTAAATACCGTCTCATTGATATATCTGTGCTAATCTTATTCATTACATTAGCATAGGGAATGCTCTAAGATTTACTCCAAGCAAATCTCCCCAAATACCATGTGTAGAGCACATCCTTCTTTTGATTCTGTATATAAAATATTTATCATATGTCGCAGGCATCCTCTGGCACAATATTTGCAGAATCATTTTCATTTATTTTGAGCATGTGGTAAATTGCACAGAAATGAGAGCCATTACAGCTGCAGTAGCTGATTACAAGGTTTTGTTTTTCCTACCTAACTTGAACATTTATAAAAGTCAGCCCTAGCTAAGCATCAGCTAGACCCATGCAGAATGTTTACTGGTCTATTTTAGTCTAAAGCTATCTCATGGTAACCAGAATCCTTTATTTTCCTGTTGTTAATATGGCTTGTATATTGTATTCTTTCTACATGTCCTTTACCTCTTTCCTTCATATGATACCTTTATCTCCATACACGACATGTATCATTGAACGTGGCAAGGGCCATTGAAGGCCATCAACATTGACAAAATTAGAAAAGATAAAGCATTCACAAATCCTAGATGCTCCATATACTGTACAGATGAAAAAACTAAAAATGAGCACAAAACATTTTTCAAGTCAGGTTTTTTGGAAATCCCCAAAGAGATATCAGTTGCTTTCTAAAATTAAAATCCAAGCAACTATTTGGAAATAAATTGTTAAGCAATTTAGGTTTGCATTATAAATCACGAAGGGCTCATGCAGACCTTTGCTTTACAGTAATCCATGCTTGAACATGCCTAACATAGCAATGTACAATCTGAGTTGTGTTGATTTGCCTTTCATTTAGACCACTTTCACACTGAGGTGCTTTACAAAATAGGGCCTGCATTGCACATGTAAAGAGCCTCTCCTGTCTCTCCAGTGTGAAAGCCCCATGGCTTTTACACTGGAGCGGTGCACTTGCATGACATTAAAAAAACTCCTGCAAGCAGCATCTTTGGAGCTGCTTGCAGGAGAAGGTGAATACACTGCTCCTTCACCGCTCCTGCCCATTGAACTGAATGGGCACCTCTGCAGAACCGCTGGCAAAGCGCTGCTGCAGCGGCGCATTACGTTTCGGTTTAACCCTTTTTCGGCTGTTAGTGGGGTTAAAATGGCCCTGCTAGTGGGCGAAAACCCCCGCATAAACGACGGTAAAGCACCGCTAAAAATACCGGCGCTTTACCGCTGACGCTCAAGTGAGAAAGGGGCCTTAGACTGATCCTAATCCATGGTAAAGTGTTGCATATATTTATTGACTTTAATGCAACACATTGTATGAATGGGCCTTAGAGGTATGTATAAAAGTTGGTTGTATTAATACTTGAATCTACCTTTCTTTTACCTTCTTGTAATCCCATGTAGAAACACGATCATATTTACCGCAGACAAAACTTCAGACTTTTGTCCAAAGGCGTGTGCCTGGATTTTGTCTTGCATACAAACGGCAAGGAATTGTTGACCAACAAACACGAACGTACTGACGTACTATTTTTTCAGCTCTTTAGCGCCACCCTTTGGGCTCCTTTTACTAATTTCGTGTTAGTAGAAGTTTGGTGAGTGTTGATTCGTGCTTTTAATTTCGCACTTTTAATTTTGCACTTTTAATTTCGTGCTTTTCAGTTTGTGCTTTTAATTTCACGCTTTTCATTTCGTACTTTTCAGTTCATGCTTTTCATTTCATGCTTTTCAGTTAGTTTCTGAATGGCCACTCGTCAACCAGTTGCAGAATTGGAGGAGATAACACGTTATTTTAGCCTTGGACTTATTGCTTTGACCTAAGCCTAGTCCAGGAACAGGAGGAGGAGGAGTTCTTAGACCACAAATTGGTAGCTTTATTAAGCGTGACCAAAGTATGTCATATGCCTTTGCTGCGGGAGCTCCAGAAGAATAATCCAGATGATTTTTCGGAATTATCTCCGGATGACGGACCCCTGCTTTTACCAACTCTTGGCATTGTTGACCCCCTATATTAAGAAGCATGACATATGCATGAGGCTTTTATTTATTTTTTGGTTGAATAATTATGATTTGTTTTGGTATATTTTCTATATTTTTGGAAGCATAGAATGCACTTTTTGGTTAAGTTCTTTTGGCAGATAGCATGTCTAATTTTATTTGTTTTCTATTTTTAATGCACAATAAAAAAAATTGTGGAGAATAATACTTGACTATGTGTTTTACTTCAAATGACAGTTTGGGAGTAAGCAGTTACATTTAAAAAAATACAATGTAAAATTGACATGTTGTTGACACCAACATAGTTGTATCTTTGATCTTAAAAACTACAGGATAAGAGTGTTGTGGTAACTTGCCCAAATAAAAAAATAAAAAAGCATAATAATATTATTATTAACCACTTAACAACCGCCCATTGCTGATTAACGGCTTCAGGGCGGTTGTTTAACTCTGAGAGGCCGTTAATTAACGGCCTCCCAGAATTCTGCTCTCGTGCGCCCCCTGGGGCGTGCACACAAGATCATCCGTGACCGCCGGGACCAGTGGACCCGGCGCATTACGGATCACGGTAAACGGCCGCTCGTCGTGGCCGTTTACCACGTGATCGCTCCGTCAAATGACGGAGTGATCACTTGTAAACAAACAGGCGTCATAACATGACGCCGGTTCCTCCCTCCCCCTCTCTGTACCGATGGGTACAGCAGAGGGGAAAGAGATCTTGTCAGCAGCGATGTGGGCTGCATCTGCAGTGCCCACATCTCTGCTCACCGAACTTAACCCCTCAATTCCCTGCCAATACTCTGCCAATACTCTGCAATACTCTGCAATACCCTGCAATACTCTGCAGTACCCTGCCATTACTCTGCAGTACCCCCCATTACTCTGCAGTACCCTGCCATTACTCTGCAGTACCCCCCATTACTCTGCAGTACCCCCCATTACTCTGCAGTACCCCCCAATACTCTGCAGTACCCGCCATTACTCTGCAGTACCCGCCATTACTCTGCAGTACCCCCCCATTACTCTGCAGTACCCGCCATTACTCTGCAGTACCCCCATTACTCTGCAGTACCCTGCCATTACTCTGCAGTACCCCCAATACTCTGCAGTACCCTGCCATTACTCTGCAGTACTCCCCATTACTCTGCAGTACCCTGTCAGCAGCGATGTGGGCTGCATCTGCAGTGCCCACATCGCTGCTCACCGAATTTAACCCCTCAATTCCCTGCCAATACTCTGCCAATACTCTGCAATACTCTGCAATACCCTGCAATACTCTGCAGTACCCTGCCATTACTCTGCAGTACCCCCCATTACTCTGCAGTACCCTGCCATTACTCTGCAGTACCCCCCATTACTCTGCAGTACCCCCCATTACTCTGCAGTACCCCCCAATACTCTGCAGTACCCGCCATTACTCTGCAGTACCCGCCATTACTCTGCAGTACCCCCCCCATTACTCTGCAGTACCCGCCATTATTCTGCAGTACCCGCTATTACTCTGCAGTACCCCGCCATTACTCTGCAGTACCCGCCATTACTCTGCAGTACCCGCCATTACTCTGCAGTACCCTGCCATTACTCTGCAGTACCCCCAATACTCTGCAGTACCCTGCCATTACTCTGCAGTACCCGCCATTACTCTGCAGTACCCGCCATTACTCTGCAGTACCCCCCATTACTCTGCAGTACCCTGCCATTACTCTGCAGTACCCGCCATTACTCTGCAGTACCCCCCAATACTCTGCAGTACCCTGCCATTACTCTGCAGTACCCCCCAATACTCTGCAGTACCCTGCCATTACTCTGCAGTACCCTGCCATTACTCTGCAGTACCCCCCAATACTCTGCAGTACCCTGCCATTACTCTGCAGTACCCTCCATTGCTCTGCAGTACCCCCCAATACTCTGCAGTACCCCCCATTACTCTGCAATACCCCCCAATACTCTGCAATACCCCGCCAATACCCCGCAATACCCTGCCATAAATTGCCATACCCAGCCATACTCGGAGATACCCAGCCATACTCGGTGATACCCTGCAATACCCAGCCATAGACGCCCCCCCACCCCTCACCACCCTCCGGTGCTTCTACCAACTCGCCAGTACGATCAAAGCCAGAATCTTTTTTTATTTTATTTTTTTTATTTTTTATTTTATTTCAGGCTTCCCAGCCTAGAGGTGAGATGTGGGGTCATATTGACCCCCAGATTTCACTGTAAAGAGGACCTGTCACCCCATATTCCTATTACAAGGGATGTTTACGTTCCTTGTAATAGGAATAAAAGTGATCAAAAACTTATTTTTGGGGAAAAAAATTTCAAACTAAAATAAATAAAGTAAAATGAACAATAAAAAAATTAAAAATAAATTTAAAGCGCCCCTGTCTCCATGTGCTCGCATGCAGAAGCGAACGCATACGTAAGCCCCGCCCACATATGAAAACGGTGTTCAAAGCACACATGTGAGGTATCACCGCGAACGTTAGAGCGAGAGCAATAATTCTAGCCCTAGACCTCCTCTGCAACTCAAAACATGTAACCAGTAAAAACAATTGAAAGCGTCGCCTATGGCGATTTTTTAAGTAGCGACGTTTGGCGCCATTCCACGGGCATGTGCAATTTTGAAGAGTGACATGTTTGATATCTATTTACTCAGCATAACTTCATCTTTCACTTTATGCAAAAATTGGGCTAACTTTACTGTTTTTTTTGTTTTTTTTAAGCACAAAACTGTTTTTATCCCCAAAAAAACGCGTTCGAAAAATTGCTGCGCAAATACCGTGTGAGATAAAAATTTGCAACGACCACCATTGTATTCCCCAGGGTCTTTGCTAAAAAAAAATATATAATGTTTTGGGTTCTCTGTAATTTTCTAGCAAATAAATGATGATTTTTACATGTAGGAGAGAAATGTCAGAATTGTCCTGGGTGCTCCAGAATGCCTGATGGCGCTCCCTGCATGTTGGGCCTCTGTATGTGGCCACACTGTGTAAAAGTCTCACACATGTGGTATTGCCGTACTCGGGAGTAATAGCAGAATGTGTTTTGGGGTGTAATTTGTGGTATGCATATGCTGTGTGTGAGAAATAACCTGATAATATGACAATTTTGTGGAAAAAAAAAAAGGAAAAAAAATCTTGATTTTGCAAAGAATTGTGGGAAAAAATGACAACTTCAAAAAACTCATCATGCCTCTTACTAAATACATTGGAATGTCTTCTTTCCAAAAAGGGGTCATTTGGGGGGTATTTGTACTTTTCTGGCATGTTAGGGTCTCAAGAATTGAAATAGGCCGTCAGTCCTTCAGGTGTGATCAATTTTCAGATATTGGCACCATAGCTTGTGGACTCTATAACTTTCACAAAGGCCAAATAATATCCACCAATTTGTACTTATTTTTACCAAAGATATGTAGTAGTATAAATTTTGGCCAAAATTTATGAAGAAAAAATTACTAATCTGCTAAATTTTATAACAGAAACGAAGAAAAATTCATTTTTTCGCAGAATTTTTGGTCTTTTTTCTTTTATAGCACAAAAAATAAAAAACTGAGAGGTTATTAAATACCACCAAAAGAAAGCTCTATTTGTGTGAAAAAAAGGACAACATTTTCATATAGGTCCAGTGTTGCATGACTGAGTAATTGTCATTCAAAATGTGAGAGCACCAAAAGCTGAAAATTGGTCTGGTTATTAAGGGTGTTTAAGTGCCCAGTGGTCAAGTGGTTAATATCACAAGGAAAAAAAAGCCTTTGAAAATGTATTTGCAATAACTCCATCAATATCACCAGCAAAGCAGCTTCATGATTATCTCATTAAAGAAGAAGATAATTTTACTGTCAAAAAAAGAAAGAAAGAAGAAGAGAATGCATTTCGAGATTTCATAATTTGCCACATCACGAATGTTAATTCTCCATTACGTACACTAGTTTAGAAGACCGACCGCTTCTGGCTCGTCCTTGCTTCTGAGCATGCGTGTTTGTAATTTGGACTTTTGTACGACAGACTTGTGTACACACGCTTGGAAAATCCGACAACAGCCATTTGTCTGCGGAAAATTTTAAAGCCTGCTATCCAACATTTGTCCACGGAAAATCCGACAACAATTGTCCGATGGAGCATACAAACGGTCAGATTTTCAGCCAACAGCCTGTCATAACACATTTCCCGTCCAAAAAGCCGATCCTGTGTAAGAGGCTTTAGGCTAGCCATACACAAATACAGATTTATCCATCCATGCTATAGATCACAGATGTACGAATGTTCCTCTGGTGCTATTGTATTCTGACAGTCAGCTCCAGGGGCTGTCAGAATACTGGAAAAGCAGCTGTATCTGTATCTGGTTAGATACAGCCACTTTTTGGTTAACAATTTTCGACTTGGCTTCTTAAATTGTTCTATTGAAGGTTGTTGAGCAGGAGGGGGCTGACAGGGCCATCCAATAAGTGAATTCCTGAATCGGTCGAAATTCAGACACTGTATGGTCACTTGGCCAGCTTAAGTTATCAGCGCTCCAGTCTTTCACATTGCATTTCTGTACTTATAGACTAATATAGGACATTTTTTTTTTGGACAGCATGAAATTAAGATTATGATCTTAGCTGGAGTTCTGATTTAACATAGATGATACAAAAAAATAATAATTTCAGCGCACTACCATAATTTCACTACAATATAAATAGCTAATCATTTTCTTTCATGGATTATTACAGCTATAATACCTCATGGCTCTAACCCAGAGACAACTAAACATACAGTGATTTTTATACAGGCAAACAAATCATTTGAGTAACACATGAAAATAAAGATTCACAGATGTTTCACCGAAGACCATGGTTGCCAACTTTTAGGAATAATGATTTGCTAGGACCAGCTGCAATCTTATTCCCAGTTTGGCTGACTAATGGATGCAGCACATACACTATGGGATTTGATTCCCATTTTCTTCATGGTAAGTAATAGGCTGTTGGTAGCAAAAAAAGTGTATCCATGTATACATGCAATGGCAATTCAGAGTTGAGTCACAATATGGTTCAAAGCTTAATTGTTTTGTCTACTTAACAAAGTTTTTTTTTTTTTGTGTATGATCATAGGAGTAGTGCTGCACTTATTCATATATACAGTATATTTTATCTTTATATGTGTGAACCATATAATATTGTGAGCTGGCTGCTGGGTTTAGGTTTAAGTATTTAAGGGAGGTATAGCAGCACAGGAGTTTTATAACACAACCTTTTCTGTTATGTATTGTTATTAACCTGTTAATACATACACTTTAAATAACTGATCTTAAAAAGAAAAAATAATACCTTGATAACTGTGTTTATTCAGTCTTGTACCAGATAACACACTTCAGTTGGTGACATTTTTCTACTGCAGTTAAAATGGAGGTAAATCCAACAATTTAACAGTTTCCCAAAACAGTTAAATGCAAGGCATGCCACATTTGGTTTTGCCCTTAACTGAATTGTCAAGCTATCAAATGGCTAGTGTCATAACTGATCCCATGTGCAGCACTATGGCAAATGCAGGTCAAACAGAGGCCATGATGACAGCTTCCTTGGCCTTAAAATATAGCTGAGTTTAGTTCTTCTTTAAGAGAGAAGTTCAGGATTCATAAAAAAATAAATTATACTCACCCAGATGGATGCAGCATGGGTCCCCTGCCGGCTCTAAGACCGAGAACTGAGTGATCAAATACCGCTGATCGCTCAGCTCTTGGTTTTTAGGCTGCAGAGAGCTGGTAACTGTCAGTCACTTGCTCTCTGCTCTGCCCCTCCATCGCTCACTGTAGCGTTGTGCTATGGAGGAAGTAGGAGTGGCTGGTTTTCAGCTATTAGGGTCTTGCTGAGAGGCTGAGCCTTCTGCCAGTCCAGGCATCTGGGTGGATCCTAACCATATGGTCAGGATCTTTTCAGAGCCCGAACTATAACGTCAGCCAACAGCGGCCTTTAAAATGGGTCACAGGAGTACAGAACGAACTGCACTCCTGTGATCCATAGAAGAAGTAGAAACAAAAACGCTTTGGCTCTACTTCTTCTTTAAGCAGTGCAGAGTGGTTAAAAACCAGCAGCCTGTGAATGGAAACTGAAAAGGCAGCACACTGGTAAGTTAGTCTCTTTTCTTTCTCCTTTTGTTCAAACTGTTGATGACAGTAGCATGCAAGAGCTCTGACCAGCTCAAAGTGCCATTCCTCCCCTTTAAACCAAAAATTCAGTCTGCTCTCTGAGGAGGCCAATGTACTATATTCTTGTACAGTATACTTGTACATATGTGGTTCTTTTTTAGGATTTCTAGAGACAGAGGTAGCAGAATAACTGGCTTGGCTAAAGCTTATTAAATCAATGGGCCCTGATGGTATTCGTCCCAGAGTTTTAAGAGAACTTTGAGAAATAATTGTTGGACCATTAACTGATCTTTTTAATCGATTTCTTCTAACAGGAGAAGTTCTTCATGATTGGCGGACAGCTAATATTGTACCTATCCACAAGAAGGCCAGCAAGGTAGAAGCGGTGGAAATTACAGGCCAGTGAGTTTAACATCAATTATAGTCAAATTAATGGAATCACTCCTGAAAAGAAGGATCATTGAGCACTTAAAAATACACAACTCACTGGACCCAAAGTAGCATGGCTTTACTGAAGGCAGAATGTGTCAGACTAAACAGATTGACATTTTTGACTATATTGCCAATGTTTTGGACCAGAGTGGTGCTGTGGACATAGCATATGTTAATTTCAGCAAGACATTTGATACAGTTCCACATAATGATCTAATACAAAAGTTGTACAAGCTAGGACTTAACCATTGGGTAGTTCAGTGGATATGCAGTTGGCTAAAGAATAGATACCAGAGTGTGGTTGTAAATCAGGTTAACTCAGAACAGAAAGTAGTCACTAGTGGTGTACTACAAGGCTCTTTACTGGGTCCTGTTCTATTTAATCGTTATGTAACAGTGGCAGAACTACCAGGGTCACAGCAGTTGCACTTGTGACTGGGCCCTAGAGTTCTGCCACAGTGGGGGGCCCATTCACCTGTTCTCCGCTTTCAGGGGCCTGCCCACCCATTCTCCGCTGTCCAGGGGGCCCGCCCGCACGCTCTCCACTGTAAGGGTTGCCCATCCGTTCTCCACTGTAGGGAGGCAGAGGCGGACACTGGAAGAGAATGTCAGCTGACCAGCTGACACCAATAGAGTGAAGGGGGAGGAGCTCTGCCCTCTGCAGGAGACCCCATGACACAGGAGCATCCCTGGAGGCATGGGAGTAATGATGAAGGGGAAGGAATCAACTGACTAACTGACAAAGTAAGTGACAAATTCAAATGTCAGTGCAACTGATCCCAACCTCGGCCTCTTACTGACCCCCCGCCACAGATCTCCCCGCTATCCCCCCATGGGATAGGGGTGAGATCTGTGGTGATGGTGGGGGGATGGGTTCAGTAAGAAGCAGAGGTGATGATGGGGGAGGATAGCACCACCACTGCCACTGCTCCTACCCCCCTCACCACCACCACCGCTGCCACCACTGATACCACCACCACTACTACCGCCACTGATTCCATCTTCTCTCACCACCATTGCCACCACTGATCTCACCCCCTCACCACACCCCCTTTTGCCGTCACTGATCCCACACCCCTCACCACCACCTCCGTCGCCACCATTGATCCCACACCCCTCACCACCACCTCCGTCGCCATCACTGATCCCACCCCCCCTCAGCACCACCACCGCCGTCACCACTGATCCTACCTCCACGCACCACTGCCCCTGATCCCACTCCTCACCACTGCCACTGATCCCATCCCCCTTACCGCCACCACTGCCACTGATCCAATCCCCCCTCACCACCACCGCTGCCACTGATCCTGCCCCCACCGCCGCCATTGATCCCACCCCCCACCACCATCACCGCCACTGCCACACTGATCCGACCAACTTTACCACCACCGCTGCCAGTGATCCCACCCCCCCCACCACCACTGCCACCGATCCCACCATCCCTCATCACCACCCCCACTGCCACCACTGATCCCACCCCCACCACCACTCCCACTGATCCCACCTCCCTCACCATCGCCACTGCCACTAATCTAACCCCCCTCACTGCCACCACTGATCCTATGCCCCATCACTGCTCCCACTCATCCCATCCAGCCCCCCACCACCACCACCACTGCCACTGATGCCATTCCCCCACCACTGCTGCCACTCATCCCATCTCATTCCCCCATCACTGCCACTGCCGCTCGCTGACACTCAACCCATCCCATTCCCGCATCACTACCACCACCGTTCACTGCCACTTATCCTATCCCATTCCCCCATCACTACCACCACCACTTGCTGCCACTCATCCCAGCCCTATGCTCCAGGGGGCCCATGCTTCACCCCTGTACACCTGGATAGGAGGGGTGGCGGGGTGGCATGTAGAGGAACCAATACCCTCCATTTTCCTCCTGCAGTCACTGAAAGCCTACTTTTCCTCTCTCTCTTGCCAGCATTCAGTGGCTGCAGGGGATCGGTTCCTCTATATGCTGCCCCGCCACTACTCCTATCCATATGTACAGGGGTGACACATGGGCCCCCTGAAGCATTTGGAGTTTCTGATTCCCCTATTTAGATCTTTAGTGAAACCTCATTTAGAATACTGTGTCCAGTTCTGGAGACCTCACTTACAAAAAAATACTGATAAAATAGAACGAGTCCAGAGACGGGTAATAAAAATGGTGAAAGGTTTGGGGGATAAAACATATCAAGTGCGACTTCAGAAACGTATTATGTACAGTCTGGAGGAAAGAAGGTAACGAGGAGACATAATTGAAACCTTTAAATACATCAAGGGGGTGAATAAGGTTCAGGAGGTCAGTTTTTTTCAATATGAAACCAAAATCAAGAACATGGGGACATGACCTCAAACTAACTAGAGGAAAGTTCAAAACTACCGGTAAACTTAAAAAGTATTATTTTACTGAAAGGATAGTTGATGCTTGGATTAAACTTCCAGCAGAGGTAGTGAGACAGTCAACAGTAAATGGCTTCAAACATGCTTGGGACAAACTTAGCTCTATGGTCAGACAATAACTTTAACAACAAAACAAAATATAAAAACAAAAGAAAAACAACAACAAATTAATGGGCAGACTCGATGGACTACTCTGTCTTTTCTTCACTTTTCTATGTTTCTACATTAAGGGCACACTTACCTATCAAAGTGCCTTTCGCCAGCACTGACCGATGGTTGCAATCGATGCTCCATTACCTATCCCCAGGCCCCACATCATTCTGTTTTGGTCATTGAGCATCCCATATTAATGTAACTCCTGTACATGCAAACAGGACTTCCATTGACGCGGGCATCCAGGAAGGAGCCTACAGTGCACACTGTCCTGCACATATGCTGTGCAGCATAAACACAAAAAAAAAAAAACTTGCTAGAGGAAAGATGAAGAATTTTTTTTTTACCCAAAAACTCTACCTCCCAGTATTTTTTTATTTTATCAGTTTAGTTCTGCAATAGAGTGTGAGTGCTTCTGTACATGGCATTAAAAGAGGCTGGTATCAGGAAAAAATCATGTACTTATGCTCTGTAAAATTACATTTAACGATTTTTAAATTAATATATAAATTACATGAAATTGTATTGTTTTAACTGGCTGGAGTTCAGCTTTTAATCTCTGCATTTTACATTGCCTGCCACTTATCTGTACAAAATATCACAAAGTGCAGCCACGCTATGCCCAAGAGCCGTTAAAATCAGCACTGTCACAGTTCCCACTCAGGGAGTATCTCAAAACTGTTCCAAATACTTTAGAATTAATGGAGATGAGGCATAGTGCAACAACTGTTCAAGAGGGTAACATCTGACAGAAAGATGATAAATGATGCACTTGAGCATTAGAGCTCTGATCAATTGAAAAGAGATTATGTCAGTCTGTAAGAAGGCCACATACACTTAGACTAAAAATCTTGGCAGATGGCGTGCCAAAGTACTCACAGACCCTTGTACATGAAATGACAAATAGCTTTCTGAGACCCCTCTTGTTGTTTGTACAGTAAAATATTTCCAAAGTGTCTCTTTATGTCATTTCTGCATTATTATAGTATTAAATAACTGATGAAAGAAATCTGCTTTTAGAGTTCAAAGGCTAAGTAAAGAACATGCAGATATTTTCCTCATATCAGTCAATCAAAGTGCTTGTATCATTGTCCCTCTCGTACATGGTGATAGTGCACAGTACAAAAATTGGAACATCAAGCAATCTCTGAACATAACTAAAAGTGTAATTTGGCAAACTTACCTCACAAAACAGAAATGTACAGTGATCTATTAAAAAGACACATTGTGGGAAAAAAGTACATATGAGTACAATTTTCAATGTTGTCCACTGTGGTTAACATTAGGACATCAATTTAGGACAAAAATGCAGATATGCCAGCATAATCTTATTTATTCATTCATTCAACCCCTGTGGTAAAATGCTAACATCTAAAGCCTCATACACACGATCGGACTTTGTACAAACTTTCCCGTGGACTTTTGCACAAAGGGCGTAATCCACAAGTTTGTATTGCATACACACGATCGGACTTTTTAGGCAACAAACACGAACGTAGTGACGTTTCAACGTACTGATGACACTTCAAAAGAGGACATTCAATTACTCCAGCGCCGCCTTTGGTCAACTTCTGTATTGTTGTCTGATCTTTTTTTTATTGGTTCTGAGCATGCGTGTTTGTACCTTGTACAAAAGTCCGATGGTTTTGCGTACACACGATCGGACTTTGCTCCATCGGACTTATGTTGTTAAAAAGTTTGTCTGTTCGCACAGCCAACAAAAGTCAGATAAAAACTGAAAAAGTTTGTCCGATGGAGCGTACACACGGTCGGATGTTGCTCCAAAACAGCTATTTTGCATGTTTGTTGTCAAAAAGTCAGATCGTGTGTATGGGCCTTAAGACATGTTTTCTAGATCATTATGTACCAGAAGATCCACAAAAGGATCTGTAGCATAAATAAATATACCCTACCTGCTTTTGATCCCACAACAAATAGAGTCCCTTTACCATGCATTCTTTTAAACTCAGTCCACCCTTAAGTAATATTTAACTTTAGGTCTTGGACCTGGAGTACTCATCCCTGCTGAAGTTTGTATGGAGAATACAACAGAAGGTGCTGAAGCATGCAAAGGTGGACAAGAACATGCACAATTTCCAAAAGGAGTGGAACAGAGTCAAGAACTAAGGCAAGAACATCTTGCTGTTGGAGCATCCAAAACATTAGACTTGTGCACAACGGAAAATGTTGTTAAGTTTCAGTTCGTTGTCATTTGTAAAATGCATAATTTCGTTCTGTTATATTCGTTATGTTACGTTAATACGTTTTTTCGGATAATTTGTTATTCATTATACTGAATCTCGAATCATGTTGAATGAATTTGTTATATGCGTTATAATTTAGTTTGTATTAGTTGAAATTCAATATTTATGTATGTATATATATTCGTGATAATGATTCGTAGTTTGGAAAGTCGTTTGTTTATTGAATCTTTTAACACAATGACAATATCTCTTCTCGTCTGCTCAAATACAATACAACACACTTCTCACTCAATTCTCAGGAAAGCACTTTGTCAGTAATCCAACCTCCAGCACAAAATTAATCAGCTGATTGGACTGTAAGGCCGCGTACACACGCGCGGACTGTTCGCCCAACTTTGTCCGTCCAACATGGCCACATGGCCACACACGACGGACGAACAGTTTGCTGAAACCGTGCGCGATGACGTGAACGGCACGTACGACGGGACGAAAAATACGACGTCCTATACACTGCAATGCAACCTTCCGACGTGGAAATCCTTTCTGAGCATGCGCGAGACTTAGTTGGCAGAACAAGCCTACACACGAGCGAACAGTCCGCTGAAACCTTGTTTCAGCGGACAGTTTTTCGGAATTTCCGTAAGACCTTGTTCGTCCAACTGTCCGCTGAAACTGTCCGCTGAAGCCCCACACACGAGCGGACTGTCCGCCCAAACACTGTTCAGCGGACAAGGTTGGGCGAACAGTCCGCCCGTGTGTACGCGGCCTAAGATTTACTTTGAGTTGACCTTTTGTTTCATTAGATCTTTAATGAATTACCAAATCATGTCGAATTCATTCATTATATCTGCTATAATTTCTTTTGTATTCGTTGAAATTTGTTATTTTTTTTATTCGGACATTCGGATGCATCCGAATGTCCGAAAGATGCAAAATTCAGCAGAATTTGCGATTCATTACGACACTAATTGCACAAGCCTACAAGACATACAAGAATCCAGAAACTGACTCATGACATTAGACTCTATCTATAACTAAAATATTGCCTTTTGGTGGTATGACCCTTTAAGGAACATAGTGAGTACGTCCCATGGAATGCTGGTTACATAAAGCTGATTATATATCAGTAACAGCAAAGCGTATCATTGCTTATTGTTGCTTTAGTTCAAATCTGAAATTGCACATGGAAATTTAAATGTGGTATTGTAATTTGAAAAGTAATCTGCTAATATCCGAAAGGTTGTTAAAAAATTCTGCTACAAGTTGATATTACGTTTATAGCAACAACAATATAACAATAATGGGCTATGATGAAAAATTCAGCCATACATGTACATTGTAGTTGTCCTCAGGTGAATGTCTATATCCTTAGCCAAAACAGATAAAGATTCACAGCATAGTTGCACATTGTGTCAGATTTACCACCTACTCTGATTTCCTCCAGTGCCAAGTCTTTTTTTTTGGGGGGGGGGGGGGGCACTGATGATATAAGTGCCGTGTATGCAGGCTTTATCTTACAGATACTAGGAGTGGGCAGGAATTAAACACTGCACTGCACATGCACTGCAGTGCAAGCAATATAGAAAAATGTTTAGAAAAAGAGAAAAAAATTGGCAAAAAGATATGCAAAGTCTCTTTTCAAAAAGTTCTACCTCCAAGCAATTTTCTGTTTCCTAACTTTAGTTGTACTTAAGCCACTGTATGATTTTAATATAGAGATTAATCATAATAGATTCCAAAAAAAGTTTCTAAGATGTATCTCTTAGGCCGCGTACACACGGGCGGATTGTCTGTCCAACTTAGTCCGCTGAACCGTGTTTCAGCGGACAATCCGCTCGTGTGTGGGCTTCAGCGGACTTTTTCAGCGGACTGTCTGACGAACAAAGTCTTAGGCCGCGTACACACGGGCGGATTGTCTGTCCAACTTAGTCCGCTGAACCGTGTTTCAGCGTACAATCCGCTCGTGTGTGAGCTTCAGCGGACTTTTTCAGCGGACTGTCTGACGAACAAAGTCTTACGGAATTTCCGTAATTTTGCCCGTTCAAACCTGGTTTTGTCCTTCCAAACTTGGTTTCAGCGGACAGTCGTGTGTAGGCAAGTTGGACGGACTAAGTATGGCACATGCTCAGAAAGGATTTACACGGCCGAAGGTTGCATTGCAGTGTATAGGACGTCGTTTTTCTAGTCCCGTCGTACGTGCTGTACACGTCATCACGCACGCTTTCAGCGGACTGTCTGCTCATCGTGTGTGGTCAAGTCCGTTCATTCAAATTTTGAACGGACTGTCTGTCGGATTGTCTGACGAACTTAGTTGGGCAGACAATCCGCCCGTGTGTACGCGGCCTTACGGAATTTCCGTAATTTTGTCCGTTCAAACCTGGTTTTGTCCGTCCAAACTTGGTTTCAGCGGACAGTCCGCTCGTGTGTAGGCAAGTTGGACGGACTAAGTATGGCGCATGCTCAGAAAGGATTTACACGGCCGAAGGTTGCATTGCAGTGTATAGGACGTTGTTTTTCTAGTCCTGTCATACGTGCTGTACACGTCATCACGCACGCTTTCAGCGGACTGTCTGCTCATCGTGTGTGGTCAAGTCCGTTCATTCAAATTTTGAACGGACTGTCTGTCGGATTGTCTGACGAACTTAGTTGGGCAGACAATCCGCCCGTGTGTACGCGGCCTTACAGTCAGCTCTTTTCTCCACCTTTTTCTTCCACCACAATTATTACTTGAAATTATCAGCTGTCAAAATGACAGCAAGGTTTTGCTAGGTATTATACAGCAAGAGCAACTGCCAAAATGCAGATAGTCTGCAAGTTTCGTTGAGCAAATACAATGTAAAATGTATTGTTTTATTGTGTTTATTATTTTATTCATGTAGATCGATAGTTTGACTTTTGATCAGCATATGACATAATTCTGCTACAGTCTGCCATTACAGTCACTACCAGTCAGTCCTGCTACAGTCTGCTGCCAGAAGTCCTGTTATAAAGCCACAGCACTGGGGACTCGAAGACCGGTGAAGTCAGCAGCTACAGTTTTTACAAAATGAAGCTTCACATTACAAGGAAATGAGTGCAACGGCACTTGTAAAGTGCGCTGTCTATTTGCCTTTAGTAAATCAACCTCCCTGATTTTAATACTGGTCGCTGACTCAAAATATGTATGTAAATGAGAGAAAAGTCAGTAGCCCTTAAAAAACTTACTTTTTCCAGGTCAGTGATTGAAAGTATCAGTGAAGGTGGGTCAGCATGACAGCCAGACAAATAGCATTTTCAGAAGGAGGGGTTAGCAATGCCAGCCTCTATGTTTGTCTCATTACATATTTCCAGGAAAGTAAAACTTATTTTGTGTTGTTTTTTCACTCTTAATTATACTCTAGAACATTTTTTCTAAAGCAATATGAAACAGCATGCAGACAATGAGTTGGTATGGTGCATCTTTATTATTGACAACAGTCTCAGTTTTTTTTCATTATTTTAACAGTGTGTTTCACCCAGATCCACTGACGTGAAGATCATATTTTTAAAAGATGCTGAAAGCAGCATCCTAGTTCTTTGTCATTATTGTGAAATATGCTATACAACAGATACATCAAACATAAAGCCTACAGACTTCATGCAGCCTGTGGCAGCCTTCTGTGTAGCCCACTAAAGGTCTCCGCTGAAGGTGATGGACAGGCAAGGCTTAGATTTAGTGTTTCCCATGAAGATGGTTTGTGGGCAGGAAGGTGCTAGGCTAGCATCTAAACCTAAAAAGCTATTATATGGACAGAGTAATACTCTTCAATATAAGACCGTGACAGCAATCAGAGAAATGTCTAACTACATGCTACTAAAAATATATAATAGCATTTTGTATGTAGTGGTAAAAGCTCCCACTGATTTCCTAACTTAGATTTCCTAACCCTTCCTAAAAAATGTGGCATTTTGTTTTCAGAAGACTCTCTGAACTTAATTCAATTACGGTCTAAATTTAATTTGGGTAATTAATTTGATTAGTGAACAGTTTTTTGATTGATGTAATTAGCCTTAAGGTTTACCTATGCTGAGAAGAAGGTTAAAAAGAACTCCAGAAGGAGTGGAGTCATGAGGCACCAGCCAGGTTCAGCCTCTCTTGGGTGGAAAGCTACAGGTTAGAGTCCCATTCTGGTAAGCCTGTCAAAAAAAGCTTTAAACATGGTTTGGCATAAGTGCCAGCATTTCCCCCTTGTTTCCCTTCTTTTCTCTGCTTGTCAGTTTTCTTTTGTTTTCCTGCACTTGTTTGTATTTGTGGGTGTTTGCCATTTCCAAGATGGTTGCCGCCATGCAAGAATATTCTGAGCATGGATGGCAGGAAGTGATGTGGCCACTGTGAGCAGTTTTTCCTGGCTTGCCCTTTTTCTAAATGTTTCCGGGAGCTAAGGGTGCGATCTGAGCATGATCGGGTGCTGATATCATCACTGAGGGCCAGGGGTGGCAGTTTTAAATGGATTAAGGCATTTTGGGCCGCATATGGTGATGTTTCCTTCTAATGCATGCTGGATGCTTACGTGGTCATTGTCTACAGGTATCATTTCCCGTTTTGTGGTATCCACCTGGGCTGTTTCTATCTCAGGCTCCGTCTCTATGCTCGTTAAGAGATCATGGTGTCATGCTGTTTTTCACTTCAGTCTGCTTCTCTTCCCTGCCTTTATAGGGAACACTGTAAGTTCCCTATAACTGTACAGGAGCATTTGGTCCCAATGCTGCTGTAATATCTACAGCTCTGTAAGGACCTCAAGTGGAGTCCTCTAAAGGCCAAAACAAGTCACCATCTAGGCACAGACATCCACACAATGGCGATCAAGGTCATCATCTCGCCTCTCATTATCATTGCTCCCTGTCTACAAACATCACAGCTTAACAGCCCTAATAGTTACTGCCTTTGTGGTGGAAAGTCATTGCCTGACAAGCTAGTGTGTCAAGCCTGCTTGGAGGAAGCAGCAACTAACAAAAACGTGAATGTCAGGGAAGTAGCAGCTTTTATTAAAGAATTGACCAAAGAGTTGATACATGAAGCCTCTACTCCTCAGTAGGGATGAGCTTTGAGTTCGACCGAACTCATGTTCGACTCGAACATTGCCTGTTCGCCAAACAGCGAACAATTTGGGGTGTCCGCGGAAAATTCGAAAAGCCACAGAACACCCTGTAAAAGTCTATGGGAGAAATCTAAAGTGCTAATTTTAAAGGCTTATATACAAGTTATTGTCATAAAAAGTGTTTGGGGACCCGGGTCCTGCCCCAGGGATATGTATCAATGCAAAAAAAAGTTTTAAAAATGGCAGTTTTTTCGGGAGCAGTGATTTTAATAATGCTTAAAGTGAAACAATAAAAGTGTAATATTCCTTTAAATTTCGTACCTGGGGGGTGTGTATAGTATGCCTGTAAAGGGGCGCATGTTTCACATACTTAGAACTGTCCCTGCACAAAGTGTAATTTCTGCAGGAAAAAAAGTCATTTAAAAGCACTCGTGGCTATAATGAATTGTCGGCTACCTGTAATACAGAGAACAGTAATTCAAAGTCATTGATAAAAAAATAAAATAAATGCGTGGGGTTCCCCCAAATTCAATTACCAGGCACTTCAGGTCTGGTATGGATTTTAAGGGGAACTCCATCCCAAATTAAAAAAAAAATGGCGTGGAGTTCCCCCCAAAAATCCATACCAGACCCTTTATTCGAGCACGCAACCTGGCAGGCCACAGGAAAAGAGGGGGAACGAGAGAGAGCCCCCCCTCCTGAACCGTTCCAGGCCACATGCCCTCAACATTGGGAAGATGCTTTGGGGGTCTGTGATCACTCAAAGCACCATGTCCCCAGGGTCTGTGGGCAGGGGGCTTATCAGAATCTGGAAGCCCCCTTTAACAAGGGGATGCCCAGGTCCCCCCCCAATTTAAATGGTAAGGGGGGCTACCCCTACTATTTCACAAAGAAAGTGTAAAACATTGTTAAAAAACACACAGACACCATTGGGAAAAGTCCTTTTAAAAAAATAAAAAAAAGATTCCCGTGGTGGTGATCCACTCTTGCTATCCAGCGATGGCTGATCTCTTCTCCGGGGTCCACGATGGGTGATATGTTCTCCAGGGTCCAGAGATGGGTGATCTCCGGCAGCCTGACAGGTCTTAGCTGAGGAGGACGGGGCCACCCGTCACCTGACCCTGCCCCCCTCTGACGCAAGGGGAAACCCAGGCTTCCCCAGTGATGTACAGGTGACCCCACCCCCTCTGATGTAACACGGGTTTCTGCTACATCAAAGGGGGGCGTGGGTCACCCACACGTCACTGGGGAAGCCAGAGTTTGCCCTTGCGTCAGAGGGGAGAGGGGTCCCTTGAGTCAGAGGGGGATGCTCTAGGTTTATCAGACTCCTACTTACACATCCCATTCCATTCTGCGTTTCAGTCCCACTACCAGTTTCGGGTGCCTTCCCTTCAGTCTGTCCACCTCCAACCAGGACATTCACAAAGGTCCTATTGTCTGCCATAGCGAGGGGGATGAGAATACACCACTACTTGGACAGCATCCTTTTTCTAGCCAGTGAGAGAGGAGATGCTCATCCTGCATTGGGATGCTCTGCTACATAGTCTACAAAAGTTTGGGTAGCTAGACAACTGTCTGGTGCTAGGCAAGAGTTTCACCTGCCCAACCCAAAGAATAATGTTCATGGTGGCATTTTTGGATACACAGAAAAATTCAGTGGAACTTCCACGAGAGAAGATCCATCCTCTGATAGAGAAAGGCAAGAGTGCTATGAGAGCGAGGTCTTTTCCCGCAGAACAATGCCTGAGTATCTTTGGGTCTTTTTAATCGACCAATTGTTGTTTCTGAATGGAACATTGTAATTTCAGGCGCCAGCCAGAAAGGTTGAGTGGCACATTTCAAGGAGCTCAAGGTCATGGGATGTTCTACATTTGATGGCATGGCATTTGAGAGGTGGAGGGTACCAAGTCAAAGATGCTCCATGCAGGTAGTTGCTAGCTTGTTTCAAGCTAGAAAGGTCCATGAATAAGACTTACCAGAGAATATGGGTAAAATTTGCAGATCTCATGGAGCAAAAAGCCCAGAGTCCTTTATCACCAGAACCAGCCAAGGTTCTGCTGTTCATACAACTGGGGCTGGGCAAAAGCCTAGGTTCAAATACATTAAAAGTTCAAGTTTTAGCCTCCACACTTTAGTGATGCAATTCTTAAAGACCTCCCAGGAAACTGATTGTTCCCTAAGTGGGACCTGCCTGTAGTCATTGAAGCTTTATCAAGGCCTTGTTTCTATCCTACAGAATTGGCTACACTTTGAAATCTAACTATGAAAACCATCTTGCTGGTTGCCACAGCCTCTGCAAAAAGGGTGTCAGAGCTGCAGGCTTTGTACTCGAGGAACTTCACCTAACGTTTTACCCTGAAAGAGTAACCCTAAGATGGTCAGACCACTTTATCCCTACGGCGTCTTCCTCCTTCTACTTTAAGCAGGATGTCAATTTACCATCTTTCTTTGGTGATGCAGGAGAACCACATCTACTGGATGCAGGTCTAACTCTGATGGCCTAATTCGCAGCTACCTCTTCATTCAGGCAAGCTGAAATCTGTGTTTGGCCCTGCATGGCTTAAGGCAGAGTCAATAAGTATTAACATGTACAATCACCTCCTGGATTGTTAAGACAATCAAAGGATCCTACCCTTCAGAAGACTTTCCTGTTCCATAAGACTTAAGGTCACATTCAACCAGGGCAGTGGCAACTCTGTGAACAGCTCAGTAATGATTGTCTCCTTAGGCTATTTTGCAAGTCAACAACATGGTCCTCCCGGAAACACCTTCATAATGCTTTATTAGGTGAACCCGGCTCAACTTACGATAGTAAAATTTCAAAAGTTTGTAGTATAGGCATATACTTACGCTACCGATAACTGCAAATTTTTTCTTGCACCCTCCCATCTGGCGAGTTCATTCCAATTGTATGCTGCCATGATGTGCCAGGGAAACTGAAAATTGTATACTTACCTCTCTAAAAATCTTCCTTCCCTGGTGCATCTTCATGGCAGCATACAGATTCCCACCCAGATGGTGAAAGTTTCAGAGAATGCCACGAGCTGGGTCTGTCTTTGATTTTTTTAGTTAACCAGACTTATCAGGTTGCAGGGGCAGAACCACAACTCCATTGTATGCAAATTATGGAAAGGTGAGCACGCAATTTTCCACTTTTTTGCTCAGTTGTTTTATACAAATACTGCACTTGCTGACTGAAACAGACATTCACCAGCCCAGTAGTCCAGCACTGTCTTCATTCATGCCATATTCCTGGTGCTGCCATTTTGGCTTTGGGAGCCCACTGTGACTTTCTGCTGTTTCACAGCTGGCTCCTCACTGCACATTTGCAAGATTATGCTACAATGCCAGATTGGTCCTGCAGCCTTCTGGTACTTGTGATGTTTCAGGAGGTTGTGGGTGGGGTGGGCCAAAATATGTTAGAGGGTGGAAATGCAGATTAGTGTTACTTTCACTTTTCAGTGAAGGTCCACTTTAAGTGGGAGTATCTCCTACATTTTTAGAGACCTCTTTTTTTTCCAGCTTTGTTTTCTGAGACAGGAAATGCAGGAAAAATTTCCACGATAAAACACAGACATAAAAAAAGGCTAACAGATGAATTAACCATTGCCTACCATAGTCTTTTAAAATACAAGTTGGGCTTTAAGTACACTTTAATGGAACCTGGTGTGATAGAAATATGGAGGCTACTATTGCTGAGATATCCACCTCTTGCTTTAATATTTAAGTGACAGACCTTCCCAGCACAACAACATTTATATTTTTATAGTGCAGGCGCAGTGCAAAATATAACTGAACCTAAATGAGTCCAAATCGAAAACCCATAGGTAGTGTTGTGTTGTATTTATAAAACAGTTTCCCTGCACTGTAAAACACAGCAGCTTTATATAAAATATTATAGTCATTAAAAAGATGTGAAATGTTCTTTTACAATTACATCCTTGATATTATGATATTAGCAAATTTTAATGAACATTAAGCTATGCTTAATTCTGTTATAAGCAAAGGCCCTTCATGGATTCATTAATATTATGTATGTGTCTAATGAAACCAATAATTGGAAATCAAAATCAACACAAGACAATCACTGAAGATGACTGCCTGGCTTTAACGCTTGTGAACAAAATACACACCTTTGTGTTCTTCATGATGAAAAAATGTTTGCAGTTAGAGTAATAGAAAATCAAAAGAAAAGAAGTCTACATTGTGCATTCCAAAACTAGATTCTAGTTCACGACACTTCCCTTTCACAAAACACTCATCATCTTTTTTAGGCTTTATGTCAGTATTGATTCTACCATTCCTGTCACTAATAAGTCCTTTGCGTGAATATATTATATTTCCGTTCTGACACAGCCAATTCAATAGTGTGTCCGATATATGATTTCATGCTCGATAACCACACAAATAAAATGTGCTGAAAACACAGCTGAAAATGTATGCATCCAAACTCAGGAGACTGACTGGTACGTGCTATAATATGGCAGATCCTTTTTCATTAGTTTTCAACCTCTGAAAACAAGAATTTGGCATTCCGAGATTAAAATAAAGATGAAAAAACCTTTAGGTCCTTGTTATGTGACGGGTTTTAAAGCATTTATCAACTGACATGTCTCTCTCTCTCAAACAGAAATGTTTAACTTTTTACCACTTTAAAGCTGTTCACAGCTGATGTTGTGGGTTGATATTCCAAAACCTTTACTCGGCCCCGTATACCTGCACTCACTTCAAGTAACCAATCTTGTCCAGGAGAATAAAAAAAAAAAAAAAAATATATATATATATATATTTACTTGATTGGATGTTTGAAATAAACACAGCTGTACCGATCAAGTAAACATTTTAGGCCTTGAGGAAATCAATCATAGTAAATCAGACAATTTAGTGAAGTATTTTCCATATATTATTTTCATTGCTATATGCACAGTGCAATATTGGTTTTGTGGAATTCTCCATTTAACAGTCAATTAACAAAAAATATCACATGGGTTCTTGCTACATAAAGCAAATGTATAATTTTATCATTTCCAATCCAACCACCCTACATTTCCAGAACTTCTGGGAATAGGGATAGACCCCGCTGTTTAAACTTGTCCTTTAAAATTACTGCTCTTTCCACATTCCATTTCCTCCGCTCCATGGATAGACATAAAATACCAAAAAAAGACTACCATAGGGTAAAACTGTTAAAAAAAAATTATTTAGTTATAATAAAATGCACTTACAACAAATTTGTATTCACCAAGCATGTAAAAGAAACAAGAAACTGCAGTAGAGCACTGTTTTCACAGCGGGATGGAGCTATCAGCCGGCTATCAGTCGCATAACCCCTCTACCATTCTTACTGCAGAAAGCTAAGCAGACATGATATAGTGCAATAGACAATGTCAGGCTATGTTTCATCCACATTGGCTTTTTCTATCCTCCCTGAGAATGTCAATGTGGATGAAACACGTAGGGGGCAGAGTCTGAGGTTGTCTATTGCAATGGACTGTGTCTGCTTGGCTGTGACTTCAAGAAGAATGGTGGAGGGGTTGAGTGGCTAATGGCCATCCTGCTGCTGAGAGAGTGCTCTGCTGAGGTTGCTTGTTTATTTTACTTGCCTTGGTAAAACCTAATTTAATGTGAGTACATTTTATTATATCTAAATAAAATTATCTGAACAGTTGCACACTATTAGCCTTTGTACACACGGTCAGAAAATATGATGGAAAATGTCCGATCGGACCATGTTGTCAGATAATCCGACAGTGCGTGTGCTCCATCGGACTGTTTCCATTGGAATATCCGACCGACAAAGTTGGAGAGCTTGGCTATAACATTTTCCAACAACATGATCCGATTGGACCTTGTCCGAGTGTTTGTAGAGAATTCCGATCGGACAAAGTGCCACGCATGCTCAGATCAAATTACGAGACCAAAGCTATTGGCTACCAGCCTGAACGTAGTCCCGTCGTAACGAATAAATGTCATCATGTTCTGAATGATCGGATTTTCCGAAAACTTTGTCCTACTGTGTGTATGCAACACCAGTTTCCGACAAAATCTGTTGGAAAAAATCTGACAGATTTTGTAGTCGGAAATGTCCGACTGTGTGTACAAGTGCTAAGAGTATATTTTGGTATTTTATGTCCACCTGTGGAGCGGAGAAGTGGAATGTGGAAAGGTTAGTAATTTAAAGGACAAATGTGAACACCTTCGATTTATACAGTACAAGCTGTATTTGGCTAGTCTTTTGTGAAATAGGCATCCACTTTTGGTAAGTGCATGGCGGAGGGAGCACTTTAAAGATTGGAAGATTATCACTGTGTTGAAATTTTTTTTTATCATTGTTTTATTGGATGTATACTGTAGATACAGTTGATGCCTTCACATTTTGTAAATTTTTTGTCTTCATTTTATTGTTGGTTTGACTGTTAACTTCTTGGATATACTGTATGTTTTCAGTTCCATGTTTATTTACACAGAATTTTAAGAGTTAATTTACTTATAGCAGCTGATTATACACTGGGTGTGATTGTTTTTGAATATTGGTAGATAATTTATATCATAGTGAGGAAGGGTACACTGCATAATGAGTACATTACTGATGTAACCAGAAATGTGTGCAGAGACTCAACCAGTACTGTACAGCTGCAAACATGTGCACAGACCTGACTAGTACTGTTCTGGCACAGCTAGAAACATTCATAGGCAAAATAAGTATTGCACTATTGACCATCCAGTCCCTTGTCCGTGCTCTCCTCCAGCCCCCCTTCACATCTGTTAATGTTCGCATCCCTCAATTCTTTCTATGTTTTCCTCCAGTCATCTTACCTCTCTCCATGCCTGTGCAATTTGAGTTGAAATGGCAAATTGTGGTCTTCACTGGAAGTTTGACAGGGTTACAATGCAGGAACAGTTGGTAGACAGGGACAGAGCCTTGTCATCCCATAAAGGAAAGTGCCTGCATAGGAACATTACTGGCAAAGTCACTAGGTGTTTTAATGAAGAAAACTGCACATTTAGTAATTATAAAAATAATTGAGTTTACATTAACATGCCAAAGCCTAAATGAGATTTTAGTAGTTAAGTATACTTTAAGCTATGAATGACTTTTCTTTTAATCTGATTACTGAGTTACCCGACAATATCCAGTAGGGGATTTTTTACAACATGTGTATGCTTAATTGCTGCATTCCTAAACTGTATCTATGCCACCAAGTTTAGTCTTCTAACTGTTTAAAAACAATGGTTAATCAAAGTACTTTTCTCAGCTTTTTATTTCTAGACTACAAATGTAAATTTGGTGCTCCAACAAGAGGTAAGAACACCAGTTCCAACCACATATCCCTTGAAATTTTCCACATTTTGTCATGTTATAACAAAAAATGTAAATGTATTTTATTGGGAATTTACGTGATAGACCAACACAAACTGGCACTAAAATTGTGAAGTGAAAGGAAAATGATAAATGGTTTTCAAAACTTTTTACAAATAAATATGTGAAAAGTGTGGTGTGCATTTGTGTTCTGCCCCCCGAGTCAATACTTTGTAGAACCAGGTTTCGATGCAATTACAGCTGCAAGTCTTTTCGGGTATGTCTCTACCAGCTTTGCATACCTAGAGAGTTAAATTCTTCTTCTGCCATTCTTCTTTGCAAAATAGCTGAAGCTCTGTCAGATTGGATGGAGAGTGTCTGTGAATAGTAATTTTCAAGTCTTGCTACAGATTCTCAATTGGATTTAGGTCTGGACTTTGACTGGGCCATTCTAACACATGAATATGCTTTGATCTAAACCATTCCATTGTAGCTCTGGCTGTATGATAAGGGTCATTGACCTGCTGGAAAGTGAACATCTGCCCTAGTTTCAAGTCTTTTGCTGGCTCTAACAGGTTTTCTTCTAAGATTGGCCTGTATTTGTCTCCATCCATCTTCCCATAAACTCTTACCAGCTTCCCCGTCCCTACTGAAGAAACGCATCCCCATAACATGATGCTGCCACCACCATGTTGCACAGTGAGGATAATGTGTTCAGGGTGATGTGCACTGTTCGTTTTCTTCCACACATAGGGGGTTATTTATGAAAGGCAAATTCATTTTGCACTAAAAGTGCAAACTACAAGTAGAAATCGCAAAGTTAGGGGTATCAGAGTAAAGGGTGCTTAATACAAATGCACACCACACTTTTCACATATTTATTTGTAAAAACTTTTGAAAACCATTGATCATTTTTCTTCCACTTCACAATTATTTGCCACTTTGTGTTAGTCTATCACATAAACTCCCAATAAAACGCATTTAGATTTGTAACATGAAATTTTTTTGAAAATTTCAAGGGGTATGAATACTTTTTCAAGGCACAATATATGTGTATATATATATATATATATATATATTTACAAACATGTACAGTGTATACACTGCAGGGCTCAAAATTCCAAGTCCTGAGCTACTAGCCAGGCCTTAAGGGTTACTCACCCCCAGTTGTCCCACCCAAACCCTACCCTGTCCTGCCCATAGTTCTACCCCTAAACACGCCCTCATAAATCATCTCATGAATTGACACTTAAAGTTGTTAATTCTGCATAAAACATTGAAGTGATAAAGTTATTAATTTTGCATAAAACATTTATCAGTGCCCAACAATGCAGCCTCACCTATGCTCATCAATGCAGCCTACCTGTGCCCAACAATGCAGCCTACCTGTGCTCAACAATGCAGCCTAACTGTGCCCATCAATGCAGCCTACCTTTGTCCAACAATGCAGCCTACCTGTGTTCAACAATGCAGCCTCACCAGTGCCCAACAATTCAGCCTCACCTGTGCCCAACAATGCAGCCTCACCTGTGACCATTAATTCAGCCTACCTGTGCCCAACAATGCAGCCTACCTGTGCCCAACAATGCAGCCTACCTGTGCCCAACAATGCAGCCTACCTGTGTCCAACAATGCAGCCTACTTGTGTCCAACAATATAGCCTACCTGTGTCCATCAATGTAGCCTACCTGTGCCCAACAATGCAGCCCACCCGTACCCATCAATGCAGCCTACCTGTGTCCACTGTCCAACAATGCAGCCTACCTGTGCCCATTATTGCAGCCTACCTATGTCCAACAATGCAACCTCACCTGTGCAGGAGAAGAAAGAAGAGGAAGAGGATTGCCGGCCGGATTATCAGAGCAGGGAACATCTTTGTAACAGCTTTCAATTGAATTGCCGTGTGTTCCTGCCACTCGCCATCACATACAGCCCCACGTCCTTACCCGAGAACTTTGATATACGTCACACTTCCCGTCATTGGACTGGTGATCTGTCTATCAGAGTACCCGGGCCAGGAGGCAGGGCTGTATGTGACGGCGAGAGGCGGGAACACACAGCAATGCAAATGAAAGTTGCTACAGCGATGTTCCCCAACTGTTGGCGGTGCTCGTCCCCCTGTTCCCAGGCAGCCCACACTTAGCAGCCATCATTTGACACTCATAAAATGTGAGTAGGCGAGTGGAAAATTTGAGGGCTGTATACTGTATACACACACACAAACACTCACATATATACCACCTGTTAATGTTCCTGCCTGAGCCAATAGTCTTCTCTGACATTCTTGTTCATAATAAAAATTAATTCGTGCAGTAGGGCCCCCATACTGCATGGGTTTAATGCTCATTTACTCTAGGGGGATAGAGTTAAGGTATAAAACCTAAACCTTATACCTAAAGGATAGGTTCACCTCTTCATTAAAAAATAATAAATGCACATATTTTTTTCCGGTGAAAAATATGCATTTATTATTTTTTAAAACAGGAGCCCGCAAAGTATTGCACCCAGGATCAACAGATTGTGGGTGAAGTGTCAGGCTCCTGGAGACACTGCCTACATTTGTGTGCCTGTACCTCTGTATGGCTGTCATTGCAGAGATGTAGGCAGTGTGAATGAACTAAGGGTGTGCTGATCAGTATGCGGCTGTTCATTTAAACTACAAGTTTGTCTGCTGCAATGGTGGACCAGACTTGTAGTTTATACATTCACAGATTCCTATGAATTAATGAGACAGCTGTGTGGGTGGGGGTGCAAAGGAAGAGAGGGGGCAACTTGAATATTTTTACACTCTGTATACTGGTGTAACATGTTCTAAAAGGTGAAACTATCCTTTAAGTTGGTTCATGTGCACAGGTTGCTAGCTGACAGGTTCTTGCCCCTAAACAAGCAATGTGGATAGAGGAATCCCCCCTGCTGGGACACTATATTCTGACAGCAAGGATTCTCCATTGTCAGAATACACCGATTAATGCTGCAGTTAATTGGCCTGCAAGCCACTAATTGAACAAGGTTTCCAGCAGTCATGTTCAAGAGAAGCTGATCTAAAGATCGGCTTCTGTCTAACAGGAAGGGCTACACACAAACTGAAATTCAGGCGATCCCTGAACTGGGCAAATCTCAATCTGTGTGCACCCAGCTTTACCTTATTACTTGCTCCAGCAGGCTCCCTCCTCTGCTGTAACTTGTCCCCTTCAGGTTCTATTTAAGTTGAGTCTAGTACACATGGGCCAAATATCAGACAGCATTGGCTGGTTCAATAGAAACTGGCTGATATTTGGCCTGTGTGTACTGTAGTCAGTGGAACAAACTATCGAATGTGGCATGGCGATCGTCTCCCGATTAGTGCTCTCAGCCAACCAGAACACAATAGATCAGTAGGGGAGATTGGATTGTTAGTACAGCGGCTTCTCCTGAGCTGTCAGTTTTTTTTCCATTCAGCACGCTGGGTTGAACGATAAAAAAAAAGCATACACAGTAAAGCCTGTGTACCAGGCTTTACTGGCTATGGCCACACTCCAGCCTCCCCATCATACAATACTAGGTTAATGGTCCTGTATGGTATGTGATGATGTCAAGGCTTTGGATGAAGGAAAAGAGATTGGAATCAGGTAAAAGAGGCTACCCCCCCCCCCCCCCCCACCCCTTGCTCAAGGATGGACTTTTTTACTTTCCTGAAGTTGGGCTGTATTATGGAATCACATTCACATTCACATTGCAAGGTGCAGGGCAGGTTTACAGTACAGCATTGTATAGTGTAGAAGGAAAAGAAGGTCAGCACTCACATGTAAAGGCAGCTATCTGTCGTCTCAGATCTTCATTCTGGCTATGGTAAGCACTGGTGTGTGCTGGGCAGGAAGAAGTGATCGGGGTTGCACTGTAATTATCTCTTCATGCTCCGTCCATTTGTAGTGGAGCTGTGAAAGCCAGACAGGAACTCGAGAAGAGAGTTTTCCCCCAACTGCTGCCTCTCAGAGTGGAGTTCGGCAATGAATAAGGGCACATCCAAAGCTCTGTTTTCTGGCAACATGATCATAGGATGATGGGTAACTACTAACTCCTGTCAAAACTGCGATATGCAGCTGTCAGGGATGCTGTAGCCAGAACTACAGAAGCAGTATTGGAAAATATGTCTGCCTGGCAGTGCCTGCCTACTCACTCTATGGGCCGGTGCCTGTAGTCCTCACTAGAGATGTGCATTTGTTTTCGTCCGAATGCATTTTCGTCCAAATTCTGGGTATTTTTGTTTTGTTAGGCTGCAATATAACGATAACGAACGTGCAGAATCCGAAAACCGAAAGATCCAACATAAACAAATGCTTTATTTTTGTTTTCATTGGAAAAACAGTTCGATATAGATAGGAGAATTCGACATGACGCTGACAATAGCAATCTGTGTCCATCGAACCTGTCCCATAGCCCATAGGCTATAGAAGAATTCTAATGTTGGTTGACCAGTAATAGTAGTTAATAAATATAATTTTTACTAGTGTCATACAACATTAGAATTCTACTATAGCTGGTAGGCAGAACATTCCACCGGAAATGTACAATTGCGGCGTCGTACAGTTTCGCTACTCCGTTGAATCTTCTTAGAACATTCGACAGACACAATAAGCCTTCAGACTAATGCATTTTTTAATGAAACAAAATAAATTAAAATGAATTTCGGGAGTAACTGAATAAATGTATTTTTCGGACGAAAATGAAATTCCGAAACAAAATATTTCAGTGTGCACATGTCTAGTGCTCACATGAGTTATGCATCTAAATGATAAATAGTCCCACCTGCAGCTACCAGTGTCCATTAGCAGAAGTGACAAAAAAGAGTTCTTACATTCTGACAGCAAAAAAAGGCCTGGGATGTGGCATACCCGGCACACCCCATGTGCACACCTACTGTATGTTTGTGAGTTAGTAGGTGCCCTCTGTACTGAAGATTTGCGACACTGTCATTTATAGGCTCATGTCACTATTTATCTTGATTTCCCCGATAGTGCACATAGATAAGTTACTTAAAATTTGAAAATTTAACTTTTTATTTAATACTGTAGCCTCTCATGTTCCTAATACTTAGGTAAGCAATGCATACTTCAGTTTTTACAAGGTGTTTGAGCATCCTAATGCTCTTGAACAACCATGTCATTGTCCACCATTCCGTTCTCTTAATTACAATCAAAAGATCAATTATTTTTTTAAATAAGGTAAATGAATATATGTAAATGTAATTTGTCCATGGCAGCTAACATTGGTATTTTACAGTACATAGTCAATTTTTTTTCTTCTATGTGGACCATTCTTTTTCTGGCTTGTTTGAAAGATTCTCTTTAGTAAATGTGGACATTTTGTTCAGGAAAATGCAATTAGGAAGCAGTACAAGTACATTTAAATATTAATGACGTTTCCTAATGCATTTTTCCTCTAAGGCAGATGGAAGGACTGCTGCTTTATATTGCAAGTTTAATATAGCCTCCATCGTGTGCAAAAACCTTAAATAGACCTTGTCCCCAAAATGAGGAAAAACATTACAATATATATATAAATATATATATATATATATATATATATATATATATATTTATATAAATATATATATATATATATATATATATATATATATATATATATATATATATATATATATATATATATATATACACACACACATCACTATAATTGCTTTCTCATATAGGAATAAACCCCAATACAAATTTTCTTTAAATAAAATGCATTTCTATTCTGGCACTGGCTGAGATGGGGCATTTGGACAAAACATAATTATGGCAAATATATCTAAAAGTTCTACAAATTGAACATTTTAAAACAGTACCCAGCATCCATGCAATCTCAAGTTTCAAGACCAGCTATTTATCTCTCCCTGAAAGCTAATTTTATGCAGCATTTCCCAGCATAGTGACAAATTTACGTGCTTTGTCGCTGCTTAACTGTTATCATCTTTCATTCCTCAACACACATGCCAGCTATCACAAGTTTATCTGTGAAATTCTTGTAGTATACAGACAGCAACAGAAATTGTATTTAGGTATAAAAATATATCCACACACTTTTCTTATTTGGTTGATAGAGTACTCAGCTTGCTAATTTCAAAATCATTATACAAAGCTTTTGATCATTTATGCCTCATACATGAATTTTCCCTGCCCATAATTTGTAGATTAAAATGTATCTAAAGCTAAACCTTTCTTTTAACTTTTCAATAAAGTAGGTAGTGGTTATCATGGTTGTTTAGAGTCTGTATCCCTGATGGGGAAATACGCAATACAGGGTGATATGTCAATTTTACATCAACCCTGTGTGTGTCTGCTAGCTGTCAAGCTCTATTTTGGATTTCAGTAATGATAAAGAAACAATCTGAGTGGATCCCAGACATGTGATCATATGAAAGCCAAAGGGCGTCATTCTTAACAAATGCTTTCAGCTTAAAGAGGCAACTTTAGTTTACAGATGGCGAGGCGGATCTGTTTTATACTGTAATTAGCTAGATACAATTATATTATTTATTAAAATATATTTTTTAATTCTTAACCACTTCCCGACCAGCGCACGACGATGTACGTCGACAGAATGGCACG
Organism: Lithobates pipiens; assembly: GCF_037356315.1. Lineage (NCBI taxonomy): Eukaryota > Metazoa > Chordata > Amphibia > Anura > Ranidae > Lithobates > Lithobates pipiens. Next base: position 287,610,958 of record NW_027507758.1, on the reverse strand, counting down.
GGCAGGCATATTGGCGTACAGGTACGTCCAATATTCAATGCCGCCCTGCCATCGGGAGCGCGCCGCCGGCGGTGCGCTCCCGCGCTGGTCGGGACCCCCGTGAGTCCGGTCGCGGGACCCGCGGACTCGATCGCCGCGGGCATCCCCGCGATCGTCTCACGGAGCGGACGAATGGAGGAAATGCCGAGTAAACAGCATTTCTCCATTCTGCCTAGCAACTAGTGACGCTGATCTCTGCTCCATGTGATTGGAGCAGAGATCAGTGTTCACTAAATGAAAGCCCAACCCCCCCACAGTTAGTAACACACCCCTAGGAACACTTAACCCCTACACTGCCACCCACTGGTTAACCCCTTCACTGCCAGTGTCATTTACACAGGAATCACTGCATTTATATAGCAGTGATTACTGTATAAATGACAATGGTCCCAAAAATGTGTCAAAAATGTCCGATGGGTCCCCCACAATGTCGCAGTCACAATAAAAATCGCTGATCGCCGCCATTACTAGTAAAAAAAAATAATAAAAAATTATTAATAAAAATGCTATAAAACTATCCCTATTTTGTAAACGCTATAACTTTTGCGCAAACCAATCAATAATCGCTTATTGCGATTTTTTTTACTAAAAATATGTAGAAGAATACGTATCGGCCTAAACTGAGGGAAAAAAATGTTTTTTTATATATTTTTGGGGGATATTTATTATAACAAAAAGTAAAAAATATGCGTTTTTTTCAAAATTGTCGCTCTATTTTTGTTTATAGCGCAAAAAATAAAAACAGCAGGGGTGATCAAATACCACCAAAAGAAAGCTCTATTTGTGGGAAAAAAAGGACGTCAATTTTGTTTGGGAGCCACATCGCACGACCGCGCAATTGTCAGTTAAAGCGACGCAGTGCCGAATCGCAAAAAGTGGTCTGGTCTTTGACCAGCAAATTGGTCCGGTCTGAAAGTGGTTAAACTGAATATTTCTATCTTCACCAAAAAGCATGCACCAAAGGTTTCCTGCTATGTAATAACAAGAAAACCCTATTGAAGGTGTCGCTCTGATCCAAGATGCACTGTGATTGGCTATAGACTAAGATTTATCCCCTGAGTTAAACCTTACCTACCCAAGGCCCCAGGAGAAGATGGGATTCCTATCGAGGTGTATAAACAAAATGCAGATTGCATACTTCCTAAATTGGTAAAGGTGCTTAATGATGCTAGAGAAAGTGGTATCCTTCCTCAATCTATGACTAGGGCCAATATTGTTTTAATATTGAAGCCGAACAAAGATCCCCTTGATCTGGGGTCATATAGGCCTATTTTGCTTCTGCAGAATTCTATCAAGATTTTGGCAAAAGTCTTGGCTCTATGCTTAAATAGGGTAATCTCCAACATTATCCATTTGGACCAATCTGGATTCATGCCCAAAAATCAACGGCCATTAACCACTTAAAGTGGAAGTAAACCCATTGATTTAAACAGTTTCAAAAAACGGCATGCCGGGAATGCTAACTGCACATTGGCTGTGCTCTCAACCAAACTGTCAATCCACCCAATGGCTGGTGTCATAACGGATCACATGTGCAGCACCGTAGCAGCTGAAGATTAAACAGAGGCAAAGATGACAGCTTCTGTGGATGAAAATGATAGGGGAGTTTACTTCCACTTTAAGGGCCGAGCCTCTTTCTGAGATTTGTTGTTTACAAGTAAAAAAACATTTTTTTGCTAGGAAATTACTTAGAACCCCCAAACATTATACATTTTTTTTCTAACACCCTACAGAATAAAATGGCGGTCATTTTTACTTTCTGTCACATCGTATTTGCGCAGCAGTCTCACACAAGCACTTTTTTTGGAAAAAATACACTTTTTTTAATTAAAAAATAAGACAACAGTAAACTTACTCAAATTTTTTTATATTGTGAAAGATAATGTTATGCTGAGTAAAGTGATACCCAACATGTCATGCTTCAAAATTGCACCCACTCGTGGCATGGTGCCAAACGTTTACCCTTAAAAATATCTATAGGCGACGTTTAAAAAAAAATTCTACAGGTTGCATGTTTTGACTTATAGAGGAGTTCTATGGCTAGAATTATTGCTCTCATTCTATCGATCGCAGTGATACCTCACATGTGTGGTTTGAACATTTTCATATGTAAGCACCACTCACATATGTGTTTGCTTCTGCACGTGCAGATGGGGCACGTTTAAAAATGATTTTTTTTTTCTTATTTATTTTACCTCCTATTTTTTATTTTTACACTGTTCTTTAAAAAAAATTACAAGGAATATAAACTAGACATGTGCAGAGTAAAATATTTCATTTCGGAATTTAGTTTTCCTCCGAAAAATTTATTTATTTAGTTACTCCCCAAATTCGTTTTTATTTATTTCGTTTTTCGTTCAAAAATTGCATTCGTCCGAAAATCCACATAAATTACGGTCGAATCTGTCTTTGAAGGTTTATGGTGTCTGTCGAATGTATAAAGAAGATTCGACGTAGCTAGTATATAGCATACTTCGTGTGAACTTTAGAACCCTATTAAAGTCTATGGGACTCCAACGTTCAAAATCTAAAGTGCTAATTTTAAAGGCTAATATGCAAGTTACTGTCCTAAAAAGTGTTTGGGGACCCGGGTCCTGCCCCAGGGGACATGTATCAATGCAAAAAAAAGTTTTAAAAACTACCGTTTTTTTCGGGAGCTGTGATTTTAATAATGATTAAAGTGAAACAATAAAAGTCTAATATTCCTTTAAATTTCGTACGGGGGGGGGGGTGTCTATAGTAAGCCTGTGAAGGGGCGCATGTTTCTGGTGCTTAGAACTGTCCCTGCAGAGGGGGGTGGGGTCACCCATACGTCACGGGAAGCCCGGGTTTCCCCTTGCGTCAGAGGGGGCGGAGTCAGGTGATGGGTGGCCCCGCCCTCCGCACATAACAAACGTCAGGACCCGGGTCCCCAAACACTTTTTAGGACAGTAACTTGCAGAATCTTTTCTCTCTGTCAAATTTTTTTTTTCTCTGTCGAATATTTTCTCTATATAATCTTGGACTTATAGAGGTAAGGTTAGACACATTCGACCACAGGTTCTATAGACACAGATTGTTATTGTCAGAGTCACGTCGAATCTCCTATTCTATATCGAACTGTTGTAACAACGAAAACGAAAATAAAGCATTTATTTATGTCGGATCTTTCGTTTTTTTGGATTCTGTGCTTTCGTTATCGTTTGTCAAAACGAAAACGAAAATAGCTGAAATTCGGATGAGAATGCACATGTCTAATATAAACATCCCTTGAAAAAAAGCATGACAGGACCTCTTAAATATGAGATCTGGGGTCGAAGAGACCTCAGATCTCATGTTTACACTAAAATGCAATTAATAACAAAAAAAAATAAAAAATTTGCCATTTAAAAAAATGTTTAAAAAAATGGCCCTTTAACCGCTTGCCGAATGCCTCACGTCAATATACGTCAGCAGAAGGGCTCGTACAGGTAAACTAACATACCTGTACGTTACCCTTTAAGAGGCAGCCAGCCTCTTAAAGCTCCGTCAGTCGGGTCGTGCGTCCTGAAGACTCGATCGCCGCGGGGCTACCCACGATAGCCTCACGGAGAGGAAGAACGGAGAGATGCTAATGTAAACAGGCATCTCCCCGTTCTGCCTAGTGACAGTGTCACTGATCTCTGCTCCGTCATCGGGAACAGAGATCAGTGATGTGTCAATCGTAGCCATGCCCCCCAGTTAGAAACAATCCCCAGGACATGCTTAACCCCTACACTGCCCCCTAGTGGTTAACCCCATTCACTGCCAGTGTCATTTACACAGAAATCAGTGCATTTGTATAGCACTGATTGCTGTATAATTGACAATGGTCCCAAAAATGTGTAAAAAATGTCTGATGTGTCCGCCATAATGTTGCGGTCACGATAAAAATCGCTGATCACCGCCGTTACTAGTAAAAAAAAATGTATTAATAAAAATGACATAAAACTATCCCCTATTTTGTAAACGTTATAACTTTTGTGCAAACCAATCAATAAATGCTTATTGCGATTTTTACCAAAAATATGTAGAATATATATCATCCTAAACTGAGGAAAAAATGTTTTTTTATTTATTTTTGGGGATATTTATTATAGCAAAATGTAAAAAATAGTGCGTTTTTTTCAAAATTGTCACTCTGTTTATGGCTCAAAAAATAAAAACCACAGGGGTGATCAAATACCACCAAAAGAAAGCTCTATTTGTGTAAAAAAAAGACGTAAATTTTGTTTGGGAGCCACGTCGCACGACCGCACAATTGTCAGTTAAAGCGACGCAGTGCCGAATCGCAAAAAGTGCTCTGGTCAGGAAGGGGTAAATTCTGAAGTGGTTACGAGTTATGGACGGAAGTGACATTGCTTCCACCCTGCAATGATATGGAGACGGGTGGGAGCCATTTTCCCCTCACTCATTTCCATGTCACAAGAGACACAAGAGAGAAGATCCGATCACCTCTGCTGCTGTCGATGGCTCCGGTAAGCGGCAGAGGGCACCGGACCATGGCGGGGGGGGGGGGGCCTCTCTCGCCACTGATAAAAGAATTTGCCGCAGAGACAACTTTTATCTTGAGACGGACCGCCTGCTAAAGAAGCGGATACCGAGGTTATAGCAGCTGGCTGCGGCCATAACAATGATATTCCTCTTCAAAGTACCGATGTATAACGACAGTCGGGAAGTGGTTAACTTACGTAGACTTTTCCTTAATATTCAGTCTCCAGCAGATAACAGTGGGGATCGAGCATTACTGTCCCTAGACGCCCACAAAGCTTTTGACAGTATTGAATGGGAATATCTATGGGCTGTTATGCATAAATTTGAATTTGGAGACCGATTCATTTCTTGGGTTCGTCTATTATATAGTGCCCCTGTCGTGGCTCTTCGGGAGGGAGGCAGGATTTCACAGAGCTTTAGCTTACACAGAGACACAAGTCAGTGCTGCCCGCTGTCCCCTCTTTTATTTGCCCTGGGCATTGAACCCCTGGTTGCCCTTATCTGCTCTAACACCCTTATACAGGGATTTCAGTATGGGGAACTTCATGAAAAGCTAATGATGTATGCCGATGACACTATGCTGTTACACTCTAAATAAAGTCTTCCAGGTTAGGGTTCCTGTGGATCCTAAACATTGCTTGTTGAGTATACTAGACAAATATTAGATATCCCTAAACAGGCTATTGCTAGTGCTCTCTTCCAGGCTCGTAAAATGATTTTGCGACACTGGACAATCCATGGAACCTCTCACGGTCCAAAAATGGATTACTCAACTAAGAGACACCATTCCATCTAGACACCACTCCATCTAGAGAAGCTTATTTATCAACACGGGTACAAGGTGCAAATTTGATAAATTGTGGTCCCCATGGTTAGGTGTTCCTGGATTAGCCCCAGTGCACCTGGTGTATGACCGTATATTTTAGCATCTGATCACATTTTTACCCTACCTTTATGAACACTACACTGGTTGAGTGTATGGTTGTTATTTGTGATGATGGGTAGCGCTTTGTTTGAATGCCTAGGCAACTGGATTATTAATATGTAAATTGGTATGTACAATGTACTGAGAATGTATGGAATATGGAATGTTTCATTTTTTATGCTCAATAAAAACTTTTTGTTTGAGAAAAAAAAACCTTACCTACTCACTGTCCTACTAACTAATGCACCTTTATTGACCCAGGAGGCACTCTTGTAGCTTAGAAAACCTAACTCCAGGGGCAGTGCCATGCCACAGAAGCTTAGCCTCTAAGAAACGGAATAAAACCAAGATCACAATGGCCCACATAGAAAAAAGTTTTCTTAGTAAAGGTCAAAGAAGACACATTTTCGCACTTGCTGATAGTTTTTTTTTGTTACCTAGGCCAATGGGTTCATATTAAAGATCCCTTTCATAGATATCTTATAAAGCTAGAACTGTTTAATCGGCTCATCTTTAATCTTGAAACACATCAACGATGGGAACTTTGCCTACATACCTTGCTTATAAGATCATTCATCCCATAAATGAAAAAAATGCTTTAAAAATAAGTTATAGTAGCAGGAGAAATACTCTTTCCTATTCACCATATGCATACTAATTGTCATTATACATAAACCTATGAAGGGCGCTTGTGATGGCGCCTCTATAATATCCTTAAATGAAAAAGTACAAAACATTGGGAAAGATAGAAAGTGTTTATAGAATAGAATAATATTGGTTAAATTCTTTAAAATAATGGATTTAAATTGTCAGAAGCCTTTCAGTTTCTTCAATACCCCTGTTTATTAATGGAGAACTGCTTTAAGTTTGCCGTAGACAGCCTGATAAAAGCAAGCGCTGAAAAATGTCCCACTGTAATTACTGGGTTGTGTTGAGATTATAGAGCAATAACAAGCACTTACGAGTGACACTTGTAATTGCGCATTTTTCATTGTGGTGGACCGAAGCAATTTTTACTCTTTCTCTATATAAAAGTGGATAATTATCCTTACAGTGTATGTACACTGGTTTCATAATGGCCAACACAGACCAACATGGGTCCTGTGCAGTGATTTCAATGTGGACAGTTACCATTCCTGATGCTTGTGAGCCCCTAGAAACGGAAGCTGTGTGTGCTACTTAGTGGTAGCTAAATCTATTTGTATTTTTTATTCTTTAGAAATGTATTTTATTATTATTTTGCAACAATAACAAGAAAAAAAAAAAAAAAAGTTTCCACCATGCAGGGCTCAGTACAGAAACAAACCTCCCCAAAAAAACACCAACCAAACCCCCCCCCCCCCATCAGACAGCATCCCAGGAAGTACTTTCACGGCATCAAGTGCTATGCATCCCCCAGGAATGAAGAATAAGATGTTTACATATTAGTAGTGTAACCAGAGACATAAATGCAGTATCCCAAATTGAATCATAGGCAATCACAGTTTGTCCCTCCAGGGGAGAGCACCCCAAGCTTATGAGGGCCTAAGGACCAAAGGTTTGAATAAAATCAAGCAAGGATATTATACAACAGGTGAGAGATAAAACTCTAGCACAGTTCACCCCGCCAACCACCACCCCAATCAGGCAGTTATATCCTAATTGTCATGTCCCTAGCAACGGTGGTAGGGCTATCTAGCCAGATCTGCCAAACTTTTTCAAATTTCTTAGGACAACCCCTGTTCAAGTATGTAGCTCTATAGAGCGGCAACATTTTATTAACCAATCCTTTCCAGTAGGGGATAGAAGGTGTGGTGGGCTTTTTCCAATATAACATTAATGCCTTCCAGGCATAATACAACAACAAATTTAGCAATGTACGTTGAACCCTAGTAGGCACCAGGCCCTCCACCAACCCAAGCAGATAGACTGCCACCATCATGGGCACAGGTAAAGAGGTGATCTCTGTTATACACTGAAGAATAGTGGCTGGACAGAAAGCAGTGCCAGCACTCTGCCGATACCCCAGGTAAATTCCAGCTAGTTTTGCTGGAGTGTAGTATATCCTATGTAATGGAATTTAAAAATGGATTAGGCGATCCTTTGCCAAGATCAGATGAGTAAAGGGGACACAAACCTGTTTGTATTTAACTGGTTAAAAACTAAAATAGAATACTGTCTGAGAAAATAAAAACAGCATGCATACTTGACAATATTTAGAAACCTAGCCCACAATAAAGGCTTGTAAAGATGGATGTTAGCCACTACCTCTTCATCTTTGACAGTAATTAATTATGCTGCATACTTTCTCAGTAGAGGATGAAGGAAAAATATTGTGGAGGAAAAGTCCATGCTTGGACATGTGTAGTCTGGTGGAAAAAAGTCTTATTTCATTCACTGACAAGCACTGTTACAATGGTCAGCGGTATTTCCCATGGGCCAGTCATGTTTGAAAAAAAAAAATCAATATTGACTCCTGACACATTTTCATTTACATCACAGCAAGGCTTTCAGTCCAAGCACAAATCAATAGGTAGCTTTTAATGCTCCGCAACTGGCTTATTCTATGGAAAGTAAGAAAGGTTTGCTTTACAAATTTGGGCTTAGGAAAGATGTTTTGGGTGCATTCTTCTTCAACAAACACAAAGGAAAGATAGAAGCGAGCTGTTTCCTCTTTGTAATTGATCAGAAAAAAGTCCAAATTGCAACAACGATTGCTGGATATTCTGTTATACCTGTCAATTGACTTTGTACTTAGTGAAAAGAGTTGATGCAGACAGTTTAAAAGCAGAGCGTCAATACAAATAAATATAGAGGGAGATTTTGCTAAAGAAAGCTTCTGCTTTTAAATTGTGCATATGACCTCTTTTGATTTGCATTTGTAAATGTACTTTTACAGCAATACCACTCCCAACTTTCTAAGAGGTAAAAAAGATCTAAAACTGTTCCTAAATTCTCATATAATCTTTTTAAAACTACAAGTTTCATTGAAATAATTTTTGGTGATCCAGACATGGAGGTCTTTGTTGAGTTACTGCCTTGTTTTTTTATGACATTCCATGGTCCTTGTGTCCCAATTGCCCTCCTGCGTTGTCACCATGTCCCTTGAGCACTGGGTGGAGGCTATAAATGGCCATGCCAAAGTTCATGATGCATCATTGTTTCAATCAGGCAGATACCCTGAGCAACGGTATGAAGTCGCTATATTCAGACAGAACATGGCTAAAAAAAGGACATAAAAGATCACCAGCACTGAAGTGCAAAAAAACTGATGAAATAAGGTGAAAAGGTGTTTATGATATACAGTGCTTAAGCAAACATGTCATCTAGTAAAGGTTTGATTCTACTTAGCATCTACAAGTCTGCCTCTAGTTGACTGTCTGCCTCTCACTTCCTGTCCAGGGGATGGAATACCTCTATCTGCTCTTTGGGTAGCAGGGTGACCAGTCCCCGAACTTCCCCTGTAGTTTTAGCTCCACTAGCTATAATTTAATCACACCAGCAGTTTCTCAATCTGTGGGCAGATTTATTCAAATTAAGCTGTCTTTTACCTGCCAGACTTTACCAGCACTCTTCACTATCAAGCTCAGTCACAATGGAAAGTATGGAGCTCAGTGGTCACAGCCCATGGTACTACTTACCTCAGCAACAGGTCTGCCATAGCACACTCATACATGCCGTATGTCGGCTAAAGGGTCAAGGGAAACATAGTTCTGTAGCAGACTCTAAGCGCATCAGGAAGTGACAAAGGGAGTACTGAGGAACCCTGCTCCCAGCATCCTAGACATGGAGCATTTTCAGCCAGTTACTGATTTACTGAGTTACTGACATATAGGTGTAAGGTATGTCATAAATTAAGTATGCAGATTACTATGCAAAGAAAGAAGAGAGAGGAGCTAGAAGAATCAGAGACTAAAGTGGGGTTTTAATTAAATGGGAATACCTGTATTCTCCTCTACAGAAGATTTTTTAAGAATGAATGCTTTGTTGAGAGGCTTACCTGTTCTTTTTACACAATCAACACACTGATAAATACATAAGGAACAGGACCCTTTGACGGTTCACCAGGCAGCATGTTGTAACCTACATTCATGAGGGTGGCAAGTAGGTTGCACTCAAACCCAGGACTTTTTTTTTGGAATTCAATCTCTAAGCAAACTCCAATTCTAAAAGGCACATGGGCTGGCATCAGCCACATGTTCCAAGCAAGCCTTGTGTGCCAGGTTTGTGGTGTTCATGAAGGGGAACACTTCATTGATGCATTTTATTTCTGAACAAGTGACTCAATATTTTGAAGATAATATCCCCAGAGTTTGCCCCTTAAATAACACATCAACAAAGGCACCTTCTATATGTCTTTCATGAGAGGCTCCATTGAATTTCAGGTGTTGATAATGTCATAAATGCTCCTTTGTGTGCTTTTAACTGGCATGTTTAGTATGGTGTATGTGATACCATGGTTTTGTGTAGCTGGCCATTCTGTTCTGTATACATGCAGCCAATAAAGTATTACTTCAGCACATTGTTTCAACAGTTTCCATTATTTAAAGCTACATTTAATTAATATGTGTATTCTAAGCCCAGGAGACACAATTGTGTTTATTGGTTGTTAATGTTTTATACCATATATTCTCTACACTCTGCTTTGGATCTCCAGGGATTGTCTACTAGATGTTTGTACTGACGTGTCTAGTCACCATTTAAAACAATTACAATGGCATGTTTAGGGCAATGTTGTGTACAATGATATAAATGTATTGTAGTTATTGCTAGTTTTCCTTTCCTGACTCATGCAGCAGTCTTTTACAGGTCATCATGGCTTGTCACAATTTGAGTGGGATCGTTTATTTGTTTTCCAGCTGAAAGCAGATAATGTCTTTTTTATAATAAACATTTTAGGACAACTGACATTTAAACAAACCTTTGCAGATTATATGTTTACTGATGTATCTATAATTATGTGTAATTTTAAGGAACAGATGGCCTTACACCAAAGCTCTTAAATCCAATATGATGTAGAATTGTATTAACTCATTTTCCAACTGATTTTTAAGCATCACAGATATAAAATATTATTTTCCTTTACTTCAACAATTTTTTACCACATGGTTTTCTGAACAGAAAGATTTAAAGGGTCGGTTTGCCCTAAGGTTAACAATTTCTACAATGTAAAGTTACATTACTTAAGCCCAGTACACACATACTGAAAGTTGGCCAGTTCAGTAGGAACTGGACAATTTTCGATACATGTGTACTACTGTCTGTTCAAGCTGTACCCAGCTGAAGGGATTCTAATAGGGAGACTTCTGAGTTTAAGTTCACAGGTCTACACACCTGACATGCCAATTACAAGAAGGTACCCCTCTTCCCTTTTGGATTTTTTTCCTTACCTTCTATTATGGATTGTACATATTAGGAAATGTGTACACCCTAAGGTGGGCAAAAACATCCAGCATTCCAAGGTAAAACTACAACAAAGAGTGCATGTCAAGAAAATCCAGAGGGTGACTCATTCTACCAGGCTCAGTTTGTACTAAGCTAACACTTTAATCTTGTCTACAATTTCCTTGTTGCCATTTCACCGACAGCAATGTTATTTGGCCAGTGTCTTTTCAAAATTGCCATAATCATTTGAGAGCAGTTACAAAAACAAATCTGTTCACTGAACAATCCTTTCTGTTAAAGAAACAGTCATACTTGTGTGCATGAATGTACTGTATCATATAAAAGTTTTTATCTATATAAACAGGAGTTAGTCTAATATCCATAAAAAAATTCCTCTCCCATCAACAACTTTTGCATGAGGGATTTATTTCTGAATTCTACTGTCACATGAAGAAATCACAATTTTAACCAAGGCATGACCATCCAAGGTCCAAGGGAACCTGAAAGTAAGACCATTATTAAGAAATTATTATTTATGGTTTTATGTTTACTACAATGTTTGCTATATAGATCTCAACATCTAAAAATAATACCTTCTTAACTCCATTACTCATTCCTAGCCTCTAGATATCCTGGAATATTATCTCACTTAAGGGTCTTCATTAAACAATTATGCTAAAACTAACAATAGGCATAAGAGGACAGTTGGACATGTAAGCATGATCCAACCACCCTTAAGCATGTCTCTTGGTCTGTATGAACATAATCAAGAATGCTCAGTGGAGTGTTTGTGGTTATGCCTATGAAGAGTAGAGGAAGGCAGAAATAGGAGAAGAGGTAGCAGATCCTGATGTTAGCTTACTTGAAGGGTAACAGCAGAAATTAGAGCTGCCCAATTAATTGTTCTGAGAATGCTTGACCAGCAGATATGTGTTGCTGCCCTAGATTGTGTCATAGACAGTTTAAGAACACCCTTCCGTTTTCTAGGTTTAATTAGGTTAGGTCTATCACTTAGGTACAGGGAGACAACTAAAAAAATAAATAGACAAAGAATCCTAAACAGGATATGTAACTAGACAGTAGAAGAGAAGAATCTGGTCGGTCACACATCCAATAAATTCACTTTTGTTTGGACATATTTAAGAAAGACTCTCTACACTACATTCAAGGGAACATAGCACTTCAGCTAACGTGTTTCACGCTATCATAAGCGCTTAGTCATAGCATAGGATATGTGACTAGACAAAGAGAAAAAAAAAAACATGCCATTTAATCCATCAAAACGGGGAAGAGGGCATTAATAAATAGGTCTTTGGATGTACCTCACAGACCAAAAAAACAAACAACTATTTATTACAAAAATGACAAAATAAAATTCACATATCCAACATATATTAGGCAAATATAGGACAACATTCCTCTTCTAAAACCCCAGCAACTGGTCTCAGTTTCCAGATATATACAGAGTGTTGCTAAAAGAAGAGGAGGTACTACAACGTGGTAACCATGGCCTTGTCACAACTTTTTTTAAGACTTGTTACTGCCTTCTATTTTAAAAAAAAAAAAAATTTCCCTTAAGATTGTGCATTTTTCAGTTTAAACATCTGCTGTTTTCTATATTTCTATTGTGAATAAAATATAAATCATTGTATTTTGTTTTGACGTCAATTTTACACAGCATCACAACTTTTTTGGAATTGGGGTTGTATACAGTGTGACCATTAATTCAATTTTTTCTGAAAAACATCATGAGTTGTATTGTTTCACATGCGTGTAAAGGCAGGTGTCACAATACTTTTGGTAATATAGTATATAATATGTGTATATATAATGGTCCAGGAAATGAAATGAATATCACCTATGAAGAGTCAATGTGTTCATCAATACAATAAATACATAAATACATTATTATGATAATAGACCTGTCCCCCAATCGGGAAGTATGAAAAGAAGGAAAAAAAAGAGGGGGGGCATACTAAACTCCTATCAACCACAATAAACCAACAGCCTGCCAACACCCTTCCAGGCAAAGAATGGTGCTTGGCCTTTGGGGGGACAGGGAAGGAGTATATAATTGAGAATGAACCCTCACTCACATACAATATACCTACCTCGAAGCCATCAATGTCTACCATCAGGAAATTCTCAGATCATATCACTCTGAAAACTTCAATGTGTAAATGTGTGAATAGGTACCTTTCATACAGGAGAGGGCCAATAACTTCACTTTTAAAAATCAACCTCATGAACCAGTCACATACCATATATCTATGAATATGTTCAAAAAACCTTCACTCAACGCAAAAACCCAACAAAAACAAAAAAATGAAAGAATCCGTACTCCATGTAAAAATACAGGAGAAAAGTGGTGCAAAGAATATATTTATTGGTCTGGCATTGTCGCATCCATAAATACCCCTGCAACATTTTTGATTGGAGATTTCCTGTTGAACTGATCAAATGTGAGCTCTGCTGGTACCCCTGGGGCATTGCATATTTTGGTAAGCTTTAGTTATCTATTTTTTCTTTCTTTCTTGACCTTGGAATAGGGGGTCCCATTATGGGTTCTAATTGTTATTTTATTTTGGGGGGTGAACAGGATCCTTTTGGATGGGACAATATCAGACCAATACAGATATTTATTAGAAAAGCAGTAAACATATATACTAAAGGAGAGGGTGAGGTACCACCGTAGAGGGTGAGTAGTACTACAACAGTAAATAGTTTCCAGTGTAAGGAGAGAACCCAGTCAATTACAGAAGGCATTCTCTAATTGGTTTGAAGATAAAGGTTTAGCAGCCTCCAGACCAGGTCTAGCTGAGGTCAATAATTAATAAAATATTTTTAAAATAATTAATAAAAAAAATGACTTACTGAGGGATCCCCTGTCTGTTCACTGTCTGTTCCAAAGAAACATACTCAAAGAGGTAGACAAAAGGATATATCCATTAGGAGAAATCCTCCCAAGATAAAGGAAAGGGATAATTCCTCCCCCCATCCCAGGCAAAGTACGACAAAACAATAGCAAGAAGAACCAACATGGTGCGTTGCACAAAATCCAGGTTCCCTAACTCAGAATGAGAATTGAAAAGATCTGGGGAACGGCAGTGAAGGGGGATTACGTGAAAAATGAGTCCCCCAACAATCTCAGAAACTCCTAGGAAGTGAATAGAAAATACTCTGTTATACTTGAGGAATGTAGACAACAAAGCATTTAAGAAGCGGGAACACTATTATTCTGTACCATCACCAAACTGCACTATCAGTGCAAAAATAAGAAATTGCCAGATGGTAAACATATTATTTCTTCTCAATAAAAATGTATTGAACAGAGTCCTCAGATACTGAGTTGAATTAAAGGCTGTGCAACAGCTCTGGACCTAGATTGTGCACTGCAGCTAACTAACACAGTGCACAAAGGTTTGGAAAGCGCCATAATACAGAACCCAGTGCTACATATATTAAAGTTTTGATGAGAGTCGGTAAAAAAAAATATATGTGGTCTACAAAGTATTTTGAGTCAAGAAAAATATAGGGATAAAAAAGCTAGCAAAAATATAAAAAATATAGATCTGCAGAAAAGGCATGTAACCTCCTAGGACACCAGCAAAAAATTGAGGCATGACGGATGGAAGTGAGGTTAAATGGCTGGCTTAATGCTTTTAGTTTGCCATCGTCCCAAACTTCCTGAAAGCAGCAGTATAGCCCATAGGTCTAAGAATTACTATATGCCTGTGTCCCTCAATAGATAATACGTTAAAGAGGAAGTAAAGGCTATTTAAAAAAAAAAATGCAAGCTGCAAGGCAAAGGCATAATGAGCTAGTATGCATAGCATACTAGCTCATTATGAATAACTTACCTGAGAACGAAGCCCCCGAATCGGTCCTCCGTCTTCATGTTCGCCATTGCCATGTATCCCGGAGTGACTTCTGGGTCTCGCTGCTCCGGCGCAGTGATTCGCCGGAGCTGCGATGACATCACTCCCGCGCATGCGCACGGGAGCCGACATGAGCGGCATATCGCCGTGATCTGCGGCCTGCCCAGTGGGCCTGCACGCCGCTGTCTACGGTGCATGCGACATAGACAGCGGTGGTTGTCTTTTTGTAAATATCTCCTAAACCGTATAGGTTTAGGAGATATTTCTTTGACCTATAGGTAAGCCTTAATCTAGGCTTACCTGTAGGTCAAAGTGGTTTGTAAGGGTTTACAACCACTTTAATCTAAAATGTTACAAATGTCTCTGAAACAAGAAAAGAAAACAATATTAAAAGCAAAACGAGTGAGGGACCATGGAAGGCACAATGAACACCGTTAACCCTAAATGTACAGTGCCACCTCCCGAAGGCTTCTATACATAAAGTGACAAATATTTGAACTAAAGTTCATTGACTTCATAGGCACAACTACACCATATAGCATAAAATACATGGTATATATATATACACATACAGTATACACACAGAATGTATGCTTTATATATAGGCGCAAAAAAGAAATCCTAAAATCCTAAAGTGGTAAAGTGGGCACATCTCTGGGGTGATACATTTTGGACAGATTTTGTGTCACCTGCTGTGGTTTCTCAGGACAGGAAGTAAAGGAAGAGCAAAGGTTTTCACCATATTCCCTTTGGGAAAATTACCCTCTCGGTTTGTCTTAAAAAGAGGAGGTTCACCATAAAACTAAAATTAAAAGCCAGCAGCTACAAATACTGCAGCTGCTGACTTTTAATAAATGGACACTTACCTGTCCCAGGGTCCAGCGATGTTGGCAGCCGAAGCCGATCAGTCGCTCGGCT
Organism: Lithobates pipiens; assembly: GCF_037356315.1. Classification (NCBI taxonomy): domain Eukaryota; kingdom Metazoa; phylum Chordata; class Amphibia; order Anura; family Ranidae; genus Lithobates; species Lithobates pipiens. The sequence continues at coordinate 287,595,343 of NW_027507758.1, read as the reverse complement.
CTCGGCAGCTGCTGGCGCCATCCTCAGTGAGGAAATCAGAAAGTGAAGCGTTGCGCCTTCACTTCCTGGTTCCCTACTGCGCATGCGCGAGTCGCGCTGCACGTCTTAACTGGTCCCCACTATATCCTGGGACCTGTGTGTTTATCAGGAGACAGCTGGGGGGGGGAGCGTGACTCCCACAGGAGTCTATTCTACCCCCTCCCTCCTGAAAGGTGCCAAATGTGACACCGGAGGGGGCGGGGGTTCTGAAAAGAGGAGGTTCCATTTTTGTGTGAACCTCTGCTTTAATGAGCATTTCACCAGGGCAGAAAGTGATGGGAATTGACATCACAACAGAAATTTACATTGTTAACCTACGTTGCAGCACACAGTGCAATGTAACACACTACTGTCCATTGTGAAGTGCTGCTTTTCAAAAAATGGTATGTGTACAAATTTTACTATGACCTGGTGCATTGCTAGCCCATTTAAACAATGGCCTGCATCAGCCCTCTCAAAACAGATACAGAGTTTATTTTTTATTTTTTTATTGAATACTACAGTGCTTAAATTAACTGCAGCAAGTAGAAAGTAGTTTATGCTGTATGTGCTAAATTATGTAACTTAAGGTAAAACATGATAAAAGTTAACTTTTTATTATAGAAGTATATCAGAACATCTCCTAGCACTTTTACTGCCACTGCCCTACATGTCAATAGATTTGTTTTAAATGTTAATTTTTATGACTTTGCCACTACATGTCGATCTAAATATTTCAGCTGCTAAGGGTTGAAAGCAGGAAGTAAATTCTCAGCTTTGCCTCTGGTTTTAATTATTCATCTAGTTATATAACAACTCATTTATTTAACATGATGCTTTATTGCCATCTGTGTTCATTCTCACAGCAAACATGACTTTTAGGGTACTGGAAGAATAGGATCCAGGGTTCTATAATAGTTAAATATGGTGCACTTACTGTCACTGAACACACTAACATGAAAAGGTACTTAGGCTGTATAATAGGACATAAAGCTCAATGATTAGCCTTAAAAAAAGTATTAAACCCTTTGAATTCCCTAAATATAAGGAATTACATAATTTACCTTTTTTCTAGAATGGGAGAAAAGCTAAAAAGTCTAGTACATGACAGATTCATAAATTACAGTATGTGTCTGTGGCCATCATATATACTATATTATAATATTATGTTGATTGACAGCATGGCTTATGCAGGTTTAGAGATGAGAAATCCCCCACTAAATCACATTAGCTATTGCGATGTCTTCTTTTTACATGAAGGTTTATGCTTCTGTAAATTCCTTTGGGGTTACTTTATATGGAAAGCTTAAATTCAAAAAGTACTAAGTAGCGCTCTTCTTTAATATAAATACTATTTGATAGTTATCCAGCCGGAATAAGCTGAACTGTCCTGGGTGGAGGTTTAGGATCCAACCAAACCTTTTTACAGTCTCAACTATCTGCATCACATTATCAGTAAGTGTGCACCAACTATTCCTTCAATAGAAGACCATTCGGGTATCCCACAAAGGGAATACCCTGGGAGCATAGTCAGGCTAGCATGAGTGTCAATACCTTGGGTGCAGAACACAGACTAAGTAGTAGGGCTACAAAATGGTGGTAGAAATGATGAGCTGGAAAGATGGGGACATGCAAGTACATATTCTTTATGTCCACAGAGACTAGAAAGTCTCCCTGATGGTGGGAGGCTATGATAGACCTGGTGGATTCCATGCAAACATTTAGACTCAAATGAATAAATTTAAGGCCTTAAAATTCAAATGGTGTTGAATTCTTCTTTTTGGTTTTGAAACAATGAAAACAATGAACTGACAAATCTGCAAACTTTCTGATGATGAAACAATAGGCAATAGCTCCATAGCTCAAAAGATATAAAAGAGCAGCATAGAGGTCTGCTAGTCTGTGCAGAGACACTGGTACAATTGGTTGGTCTGGGCTTGGAGGTAGAAACCTGCGAGGAACTCTTATTGGCCTCAAAGGGGGAAGACCTCCCAGATTGTGGCTTTGGCTTCTTCAGCTGGATTAAATTAATACTTTTACCCCCAGTATAATATGCAAACACAGGGAAAATGGTCGCCATTTTCCCTGTGTTTGCATATTATATTTTAGCTTCACTTGGGTGGAGCCCTAGAGGGAGGCTGCAGTTCATTTTTCCTAAGCGTGGATATCTTTGGTTTTTTACTTTTACCTCCAATGACATCTTCAGCACAAGCACAGATGCTGCACCCAGAAGTGCATGTGCTGAGCGATAAAGTTCTACCATTTGGAAGTGGTGTGCAGCTCCAGAACATTTGCTTAATTGTGTATGGGAGAAACTGGCCTCAGAGGAGTGAGCACCTGCAAGCTGGAGTTCAGCATTGCAGGGGTTTTAGGAGATGCTTTATGTTTTGTGAGGTATGGTTTGTGTTTCATTAAGGTGCAGGTGGGATATTTCTGGATCCAGAGTATGTACAGCCCACTTCTTGATAAAGGCCTCTTCAAACATCTACTGATCATTAAATCACTTGAAAGGAGTAAACAGTTTATCAGAAGTTTTCGAATCTCCATACAGAACACCATTAAATAAGGAGTGCACTGCAGAAGTTTTGCTGGTTTGAATATTGCTATAGATGGATTCAATTTCTGTCGATTCAGCAAGACCAGCTGAATTTTGATCTAGCTATGGCTGTTCCCGTTCGTGAGACAGAGATCTAATAATCACAATCTTACAAATGTGCTTGTTGGAAATTTTTTGTTTGAACAGGAGGAGGAGTTCCTCCTTGCTTATTTGGATCAGGGAATTCTTTCAGTTTTTTTTTCATCAGAGCTCTACCATTTGAGTTATGTCAGACACAGTTTCAGGAGAAAAAGGTGTAGATGTAAGCCTACAACCTCTGTGTTCTGAGTCAGCAATCATATTTGGCCAATTAAACCTTGCGTAGCTGTTAAGAACTAAGGAAGACTTCAAAGAGTGTATGGGATCAAGCAGGGGACAACGATTTAGCCTATTTCTGTCAGGCACCTGAGGAGGGACACTGAAGGATGCCCCAAATTTTTAGTGGATTGTGAACTGTAGGGACCAGATGCAACAGGGCTGCTTGCCTAGTGATTACAATCTGATGTGTTGTACTGTTTATGGCTGGCCATATGTAATTCTTTTGTTTTTTAACCAGTGGGTGGAATGAAAATATATTAACAGATTTCTTCATCCACACATTCGATGTGCAAGGGAGAATCACTCTCATTAAGCTATGGAATACGATGACCAATTTAGCCAGCTATAGATCAGCACTTATCTTTTGGAAAAACCAGACAAGCTGGTTGTACACAATTCAATTGACAGACCGACTTGTGTACAACCAGCTAATCCATAAATGGATCAAAATTCATCCCTGCTGAACTGTCCAGTTTTCAATCCATGTATGACTGGCTTTACAAAGACAACCTAATTGAGAACCCCAGGTAAAGACCATGAGTACTCACAAACCATCTGTGGAAGCAGGGGGGGTTCAAATGGCCAGAGCTAACCTTGTCACTGTAGGGAGCAGACTGACCAAGGTGAATGCATATGTCTCTTACAAATAGAAGCAATGGTGGCATGGTGCTAACTTACTCTGAAAATGTGGGACAGAGTATAGACTGTGCACACATGACACTAAAGCTAATGAAGCATCATTAAATTCTTCAGTGTGTTAACCCTTTTTGTACAAACAAACAAAAAAAGGGGGACATTGACTCAATCCTTTCAATAAATAGTAGCTCCCAATGCATGACCAACACAGTGTACTAATTAGAGAATATTTGGGGACTGGGTCACACTAGAGACTAAACCATAGCTTTGATCCTGAAAAGTGCTTTGCAGCTAACTAACACAGCACACAGAGATCTTGAAAGTGCCATCCCAAGCACAAAGCCCAGTGCCCAATGGTCACATTCCAGGCAAGTGCCGTGGTCCAGTGGGGTCCAGGTACAGCCTAGTAAGCTACTGCTGGTGGTACACCAATCTGGATAACTGCATAAAGACCCCATAAAGTCTGGAAAAATATTGAAAGTTCCCTCAGTACAGAAAAGATGTCAGTATTTCTAGTATACTAACAAAACACATAAGCATGATGGAAGTGGGAGGACTTACACCTGTTGGCTTTTTTTGTTTGTCAGTGCCCAATTCCTTCTACAGGTGGCAGTATATATTTTTTTTTGAATAATTGACTTCTGCGTCAGACTAAGATTTCCATTTCTATACATACATTTTTCATCCAAAAGCGAGGTTTATTGGCAGTTCCCCTATATATTAAAACAAATATACTGCAAACATATCTACATTGACTTAAATTGGATATCAGTTATTGTATGATGACCTTTGGCAGTTATTCAATCATCTGTCACTTTTCACTGATCTGTTGCCAGTGTAATTACTGTAAATCTGATTAGTTGCTCTGGATTAATATACTTTACATAAAAATATTGCTTTTTGTAATACCGAATTAACTCGTTTATGTTACCTTAATGTTTATGACAGTAACATGTAATAGTTCTGCAATAACTGTGTTGTTTATACATTTTTTTGGTTTTTAAGTAGACATGGGCCGAACAGACCCCTGTTCGGTTCGCACCAGAACTTTTGAACACCGCGAAAGTTCAGACCCGAATATCGAACCCCATTAAAGTCAATGGGACCTGAACGTGCCCATTTTGAAGGCTTATATCCAAGTAATTGGGCATACAGTGGTTATAGTCCAGCCCTGGGGGACATGTATCTATAAAAAAAAGTTTGTGAAAAACTTATTTTTTTAATGAGCAGTGATTTTTTGATTTTTAAAGTGAAAGCAGAAAAATGAAAAATTCCTTCCAATATAGTGCCTGGGGGGGGGGGGGGGTCTCCTTAGTCTACCTGTACAGTGGCAGATCTGTACCAAGTCTAGAATCTTCTGCAGCAATAATTTCATTTATAAATTACATTTTCCCTGCAAGATGCCTTTATTTTGCTCAGCAACAGCTGGGGAGCCAGTGTGAAGGATGATGCCACAATGTAGTGAACTGGGAACAAGATTAGAGATTTTCTGGATATATTCTGGTGTCACTTTGACATTGGATAGCAGTAACAGATGCGTAATAATTGGTCTTTGGGTGTCGGTGGCGCCTTCCCACCGTAGCCCTATAGAGGTACTCTTGATGAAAGCAAGAATTGAACTTGCTGTAAAAACTTACAATGATATGCAACTGTCAAACAGGTGCAGAAAAATTGGTCTTTGTGTATCTGTGGTGCCTTCCCATCATAACCCTATAAAGCAGGGGTCTCTAACTGGTGTCACATGAGGCATTGCAAGGCTGAAAGTTACAAGCATGACTCCCACAGGCAGAGGCATGATAGGACTTGTAGTCTTGCAACAGCTGGAGGGCCACCAGTTTGAGACCCTGCTATAGAGGTACTTTTGATGAAAGAAAGAATTGGCCTTGCTGTAAAAATTGCAGTGATATGCACCTGTCAAACAGGTGCTGAAAAATTGGTCTTTGGGTCTTAATTGTGCCCATGAAAGCTATACCAAAAACATTCTTCCAGATGAAATGATTGAATACCCTCAAAGCTAGGCAACCTCGAAGTCCTGCATCCCAAAAAGACTTAATCAGTGACAACGGCATCAGGGGCTTCATAGCTGGTAATCCGGGACTGATTCATTTTTATAAAAGTCAAACAGTACACGGAGTCTGTGGACAGACACGTTCTATGATCAGTAACAAAACCTCCTGAAGCACAGAATGCCCTTCTGAGAGCACGCTGGATGCAGGGCTTTCCAACAACTCAATAACATACTGGGCAAGTTCTGGCCAGTGGTCTATTCTCATGACCCAGTAAGTCAGTGGATCGTCAGCTGGAAAGCTCTCCCTCTCTGTTTTGACCCTGAGGTAATCGTTCACCATGTGACACACAGACGCTGCTGATGGGATGTGGAAGCTGACAGTCCTGGGCGGTGAAAACTAAAAAATTCTCCTTCTCCAACGCTCCTCTCTTGACCAACAGAAGACTCAAAACTAAGTTTTGAGACACTGTAACCTAGTGGAATCGTCCAATAAAAAAAAGTTCAATAAAATCCTCTTTAACACATCCTCCAGAGATTTTATCTTCTGCAATTTCTGTGGGGATGGGATGAGTTCTGAGACCTTTGCCCTCTTAGCGGTGGTCAAGGAGGGTTGCCAACCAGTAATCATCCTTCTCCTTTATGGCACGAATTCTTGGGTTCTTTCGCAGGCTTTGAAGGATGTTGCCCATGTGCCTCAAATTTGCAGAGGCTTGAGAAGCAGACTCCTTGGGGTCACTCAGGATGACAGAAAGGACATATATGGAGCTGTGCCAATATACAACAATTGATTATTAGTAAAAAATAATAATTAAATAAAAAAACATGAGTATAAATAAGTCCTCAATGGTTAATCGTCCATTTACACCTTGGTGACTCCACACATAAACAAGAAGCGCCCAACTACCAGAATATGAATCCGCTTACCAGATGGCAATGCGTGAGCAGAGTTCGGCTATAACCCAGCCGTGGCCTTTAGCTTGCACTGAAGACACTTTAAATCATACAGGACCAGAACACTATGACAGGAAAACCCACTCTAAAGTTTCATAGGATCATACCGTATGCGACTGGTGTAGCAACAAAACTCAAAGGAAAGAAAAACTGCATATAGTGTGATACCGCTCATATGTTAAAAATACAAATTAATTTAATAAAAAATATCGTATTGCACTTACATGTTAAATGAGATCATTCACATTAAAAACAAAAGCTGGCCGGCAAATTAAGGAGCCCGTCCTCCTCTAGAGTAGCGTGGTGGCGTCACTGCGTGCCCTCACAGACGCGTTTTGTCATAGATGACGTTTTCAATGGGGAACCATATGAGCAGTATCACACTATGGGCAGTTTTTCTTTCCTTTGATTTTGTTGCTACACCATCCGCATACGGTATGAAACATCAGAGTGGGTTTTCCTGTCATGGTGTTGCGGTCCTCTATGATTTAAAGTGTCTTCATTGCAAGCTAAAGGCCGCGGCTGGGTTATAGCTGAACGCAGCTCACGCTTTGCCATCTGGTAAGTAGATTCATATTCTGGTGGTCGGGCACTTCTTGTTTATGTGTGGAGTCACCGAGGTGTTAATGGACGATTAACCATTGTGGACTTATTTATACTCATGTTTTTTTATTTATTATTTTTTACTAATAATCAATTGTATATTGGTGCAGCTCCATATATGTCCTTTCTGTTATTGTGTGTGTATCCTACATTTGAGCTGCTGCCTATAGATACATTTTTCATTTATTTATTTATTCATCCAGTAAATTAATTTTTTCAGGTCTAGCGCAGTTCTCTTTACTTAGGATGACAGCATCTGGAACTTCCTCCTCCCAGCCATGTACTGCTCCTAAGGGTCCTGGGGTTGGAAAGCATGTCTTCCTCTTCTTCGAAGCCTATGAAAGTGCCAGAATCCTCCTCCTCATCCTCCTCCCCTCTCTCCTCCTGTGTGTTCTGTGACATAGGAATGATGGTGTCTGGATAAAGTGGGCCTTGAGAGGAAAGGAAGTCCTCCTCTTCCTCCTGCTGCTCTACCTCCAGTGCCCTTCCATAATGCCACGCAGAGTCTGCTCCAGCAGGAACACAATAGGGATTGTGTCACTGATGCATGCACTGTCATGGCTCACAATCCTTGTGGCCACCTCAAATGGTCACAATGCATCCTTAATGATCAGCCATTGGACTGGGGAAAAAAATCAGAGGCAGCCTGAGCATGTTGTCATGCCGTATTTGCACAGGTACTCGTTGACGGCCCTCTGCTGCATGTATAGCCACTGCAGCATTGATAAAGTCGAGTTTCACCTAGTCGGCATGTCACAAATCAGGCAGTTTATGGGCAGGTGGATTTCCCGCTGAATTTTAGTCAACCAAGCACTGGCTGTGTATGACCGCCTGAAATGGCTACAGACTCTTCTGGTCAGCTTTAGCACATCTTGCAACCCTGAGTACGTATTTAGAAAACACTGCACCACCAAATTGAGGACATGTGTCAACTTTCCCTGTCTAAGGGTGGACAGGAGGTTTGAGCCATTATCACACACCACCATTCCGGGCTCTAGCTGGCATGGTGTGAACCACCTCAGGGCCTGTCCCTGCACAGCTGCAAGAATCCTCTGCGGGTGATACGCAGAGGAGAAAGCAAGCTGAATTCCCAGCTGTGCACAAAAGGCTCGCCAGAACCAAGACACAAACTGACTACCCCTGTCCGGGACAATCACCTTGGGTAGCCCATGTAAGCGAATGATCTCCCAAGCAAAAATGGAAGGCAATTCCTTAGAGGTGGACAACTTCTTAAGTGGAATACAATGGGACATTTTCGAGAATCAGTCGACCACCATAAGGATAACTGTGTTGCCCTGGAAGTTGGGTAACTCCGCAATGAAATCCATAGACAGGTGGGTCCAGGGCCTCTCTATATTGGGTATGGGTTGTAGGAGGCCCACTGGAAGGTGTCATGGAGTCTTACTCTGAGCACACACGGAACAGGCAGCTATGAAGGCGGTTACATCAGCACGTAGACTAGGCCACCAGAATTGTTGGGAAATGGCCCAAAAGAGTTAATTCTTTCCTGGGTGGCCAGCAGCCTTGGGAGTATGGTAAGTCTGGAGCACGGCAGTACGGAGACTCTCTGGGACAAATCAGTGGTCACAAGGTTTCTCAGGAGGAGCATGTGCCTGAGCAGCAAGAATTTTGTCACTCAAAGGAGAAGTGAGACTGGTGCGAACCGTAGCCAGAATATGACCAGGAGGAATCACAGGAACCGGAACCGACTCCATCTTGGAAGTGGAGAAAAATTGTTGTGACAAAGCGTCAACCCTTACATTCTTAGTACCGGGTAAGAATGAGACAATGTAATTGAAACCAGGCAAGAAAAGAGCACATCACGCCCTTCTGGGAGAGAGGCATTTAGCCTCAGACAAGAATGTGAGATTCTTATGGTCAGTAAGAATGAGAAAAGGCACAGTGGTACCTTTGAGGAGATGTCTTCATTCTTTTGGGGCTAAAATTATTGCTAACAGCTCTCTGTCCCCAATCTTATAATTGCACTCGGCAGGTGACAATTTCTTGAAAAAGTAGCCACAAGGATGGATAGCGCTCTCAGAGGTAACACGTTGAGACAGAAGGGTGCCAACTCCAGTCTCAGAAGCATCAAACTCAAGGATAAAAGGTAACCCAGAATCAGGATGCGCTAACACAGAAGCAGAAACAAAGGCAGCCTTCAGACTCTCAAAGGCCTTAATGGACTCGGGAGACCAATTCTGTGGGTTACCAACCTTTCTGGTCATATTAGACAGGGGCTTGACCAGACACAAGAGTTACGAATAAACTTCTGATAATAGTTGGCAAAGCCAAAAAAACGCTGCAGAGGAGGTAAACCCACGGGTTGGGGGCCACTGTAGGACTGCTTAAAATTTCTCTAGGCCCATCGAAAAACTAGCAGTGGAAACTACATAACCCAGGAATTTAATCTGTTCACGATGGAATTCGCACTTCTCCGATTTACAATAGACATTGTTCTCCCTTTATTTTTGAAGCACACGACAGACATCCATGTGGTGGCTCTCCTGGGACTTGGAAATATGAGGATATCATTGAGATAAACCACCACACATAACTGCAACAAATCTCAGAGGACATTGTTAATAAATTCCTGTAAAACTGCTGGGGCGTTACAAAGGCCAAAAGGCATTAGGAGGTACTCATAATGGCTTGTTCTGGTATTAATAGCAGTTTTCCACTCCTTAATCCTCACAAGATTTTATGCCCCCCTCAAATCAAGCTTTGTGAAAACAGTTGCTCGCTTGAGGCGGTCAAATAACTCTGTAGTCAACAGAATCGGATAGGCATTCTTAATCGTAATACGATTGAGACCCCTATAATCAATACAAGGTCTCATTTCACCACTCTTCTTCTTCACAAAGAAGAAACCAGCACCAGCAGGAGACAAGGATTTGCGGATGAACCTCAAGAAAGTGCGTCTGAAACATACTCCTCCATGGCCTTATCCTCCAAGACCGACAAAGGGTAAACCCGGCCACGAGGGTGTATGGCACCAGGTTGAAGGTCAATTGTGCAATCATACAACTGGTTTGGGGGCAAACTACTGGCTTGAACTTTGTTAAAGACATCACTAAAATCGTGGTACTCCTCCAGCAGGGAGGAGAGTGAAAAGATGCACAGGACCTTGGCTACCTTATGGAAGCATGTTTTACTGCATTGTGGCATCCAGAAGAGAACCTCAGCATGGAGCCAATCAAAAGAGAGGTTGTGCCTCTGTAACCAAGGATAACCAATAACCAGCGGAAACTTAGGTGAGGGAATAACCTGGAATTGGATTATCTTATGGTGAAGAGCCCCTATGGCCACGGACACCAGAACAGTCTCATGAGTTACATGGGCAGGCTGTAGAGGTCTTTCATCAAGAGCCTCAATGGCAAGTGGAGTGTCACGCAGCTGCAGTGGAATCAAATGCTTCAATAGGCAAGGCAGCATCAATGAACAGACCTGCAGCCGCAGAGTCAATTAGAGCCTGTATCTCGACGGATGACTCAGCCCAAGAAAGGGTAATGGAAACCAGGGGCTTATCAATCTGGATAACTGGGGACAAAAAAACGCCACTTAAGGTCTGTCCGTGACAGGACCTCAATATTCAGGCATTCCCTGGTCAGGTAGGAAAGACTTCAAAAAGTGACCTGCCTGGCCACAATAAAGGCACAATCTCTCCCTCCTCCTAAGGGTTCTCTCTTCCACAGAGAGACATGTGAAGCCCAAGAGGCATGGGAGATGATGGAGGCAAGGGCGGGACTGCAAAGTTCAGAGACAAATGTACAGGAGGCTTCTACAAGCGCTGAGGATGGCAAACGTGATCAACCTCTCCAGCTCAGTGGGTATATCCTGGGCTGCTATCTCATCTTTGATGGTATCTGAGAGACCATGAGAAAATCAGCCACGAGGGCCTCATTGTTCCAAACAACCTCTGCTGCCAGAGCACGGAATTCAATGGCGTAATCAGCAACAGTTCTCTGTTTGATGTACATGAGGCACTTGGCAGCAGAAGTGGAGCATGTGGGAACGTCAAATACCCTTCTAAAGAAATGACAAACTTAGGGTAACTCAAGACAACAGGTTTTTGCGTCTCCCATAGGGGGTTTGCCCAAGCCAAGGATCTCTCAGAAAGCAAAGATATCACGAAACCTACTTTGCTTCTGTCCGTGGGAAAGGCCTGGGGCAGCATCTAAAAGTTTATCTCAACCTGGTTGAGAAACCCTCTGCAGGAGCGGAACCAGACATACCTCTTATAGAGATAATACTCAAGGTGGGTGCCTGCACAGAGACTGGAGCAGCAGCAGGGATGGCCTGCAATACAGGTTGTACTGGAGCAGCCATGGTGGGAGATTCCAGGTGAGCCGTGTGACTCAGAAGCGTTTATAATGCCATGGCAAACTGATCCATGTGGTGATCCTGCTCACCCAATATGGAAAAGATATTACCAACAAGTGGATTGACTGCGTCTTCTGAATTCATGGCCTTCGCCTACTGTCAGAAACCATGAATCAGACTTAGACAGAAATACAGTTAAATCACACTTGCTTAATAATAATAATAATAAAAAAGGCAAACAGGGTAAACATAGTCAAAACATAGAAAGAGTTCAGGACCTGGAACGGATAGTCAGACAAGCCAAAATGTCAGGGAGCCAGAAATGAGCGTAGTAGAACAGCAAGCAGGATCTGGAGTCAGAAGGAATGTCAGACAAGCAAGTCTTTAACAGGAACACAGGAGCGCGTCTCTAGAGATGTGACCAAGGCGAAGGCTAAGATCATCTGGACTAGGTGGCATAAGTAGGCAGGACTGATGAGCAGGATATCATCAACAGGTGAGTCACTTTGGAGAGATAGGAGCTGGCAATTAGCCATAGCTGAGCAGCCAACTTTGAGAAGGAAGGGCTGAGAGAAAGTTCGGCCCGAACTTATGCTTGGGCCGCACCGTTCGCCCATCTCTATTTATAAACTTAATTTTGAGCTTGCTGGATAAAAACAGCAGTCTTTTCCAGTGTCCATTGATTTCTTGAGAAGCAGATCTCAGGTTATCTGTACAATTTTATGGTTCTTATACTTTATGTTCCAGTGTAGAGGTCCTACTGTCCCTGAGATTTAAGTGATTGCAGTCCACATGCACAATGTTGGCCACTACAGTCTGAAACATATGAGAAGTTTTATAACAAATGAGCGCTAACGTTTTTACTGGTTTGTACCCACTGAGAATAAACTGAACATACCTGGGTTTGGTTCAGGGCGGGTTTGGTGAATAATAATTCTGTTTGTAAACAAAGTGGTTGAGGTTTCCCTTCATCTATAACAGACCTTTATCCAAGGTGAATGTCAGATCACCAGAGGCCAGGTGACAGATGCACACCGTCGGGATCAGGAGTGCACTGCTAAGATAGTAGACCCTACGGTTGACTGCTGCAGATGGAGCTCTGAGTGGTTCAGGAAAGTAGGCCCTCTGGACCACCAACAGAGATCACACTGGGAGCTAGAGCATAGATTCTGTGCCCTGGTGAATCTCAAGACCCAGCAGGTGTTCACTAGAGGCCCCTGATGGTGGGGATGGAGTTCACTGCAGGCTGGTTCCAGGTCGCGGCCTCCAGGGTCTCTCAGTTCAAACTCACAGTAGACTACTGGAGGATAGAGAGGAAGCAGCAGATTGGGACAACAAGGGATAGTCAGGAGATAAGCCAAATGTCAGGGCAACAAGCAGATAGGGATAGTCAAAGAACACGTCAAAGTCGTGTTCTTAAGCTGATCACATGGAGAGGTAAGCAGACCGACGTGAACATTACTGCAGATCCATGACAGTGAGGATCTGGAATAAATGTTAATGGGGCCCCACATGCAAAAAAAAGTATGTGGGGGTCTACTCCAAATTACATATAGGACTCTTTGGGTCTGATATGAAATTTAAGGGGGAACCCCACACAATTACCAGGAAAAAAGTGTCAGGGTCCATGCCTAAAATCCACAACAGATCCTTATTTGCGCATGCAAGAAAAAGGGGGCAAGTGTGTTCCACTCCTCATAAATCACATCAGGCCACATTAGGTCTGTGGGTGGAGGGCTTATTGAAATCTGGAGGCCCTTTTGAATATAGGGGCCCCCAGGTACACCCCCCCCCCCCCCACATGAATGAGTAAAAGGTACACAGTATCCCTACTCATGTACAAAAAAAGTAAATAGTAAATAAAGACATAAACAAGCTGTCACCTTAAATGTAAACAAAGGGACAGGGTATACCCAGTGTTGTAATTGGCCACATTAGGCAATGATCATACTTGGTCAATAACATTGCCCAAAAATGGCTATGTGGTCATGTTTGATGTTTGGGCAATGATGTGAGCCACTATCCCTGCCACTTTGTTTACACGTCCAAGAATTCCCTACAAGCAAATGAATGGAGACAGGTGACATCACTTGTTGCTGCTTCCTTAAAATTAAATGAAACCCTCCCATCCTTTACAGCCAAAGGAGTGGCAATCTTAGCTTCAGTTTGATCTACAGTTATCATGGTGCTGCACATGGGATCAATCATGCCACCAGCCATTTGATAGCTTGACAGTTTGGCTGAGTGCTATCATAAGCACATTAGTAAGTAAAACAGTTATCACCTAAGGCATGCTTTGACTGTCACTGTTGATGTTATATTGGTGGGTCAAGTTCTCCTTTAATAACCACTCACAGTGGAAGAAGAATGCTGTCATCAATAGTAGTGTTAGAAAAATTGCAAATATATATATAATGCTGGGATGAATGCCTGAACCAAACCAAAGGCTCATCCTTAGTAACCACCATCTTAAACCTCACACTAACCGTTTCTCAGAAAGTCACTTTTTGGGATGGTTAATTCTTTAACCTCCATCTTTAAACTATAAGCCAAGTTTATCTAAAGCACTTTTTTTTATAACTTAGGAGAATATTTTCACTTTAAATCTTATAGATAAAACAGGGAGTAAAGGAAATCTATCCAAAATAAGTGAAATCTACTTTTATGCCCGTACGCGAGATCGGACATTGATCGGACATTCCGACAATAAAATCCATGGATTATTTCCTACAGATATTGGCTCAAACTTGTCTTGCATACACACGGTCACAAAAAGTTGGTCGGAAATTGCGAACGTCAAGAACGTGGTGACATACGACATGTATGAGGAGCCGAGAAAAATGAAGTTCAATAGCCAGCTCTTCTGCTTGATTCCGAGCATGCGTGGAACTTTGTGCATCGGAATTGTGTACGATCGGAATTTCCGACAGCGGATTTTGTTTTTTGGAAAAAAATTGAGATCCAGATCTCGAATTTTGTGTGACGGAAATTCCAATGGAAAATGTCCGATGGAGCCTACACACGGTCAGAATTTCCGACAAAAAGCTCCCATCGAACATTTTCCATCGGAAAATCCGACCGGGTGTAAGGGGCATTAGACAATGGTCACAGGACAAGTGTCCTATGGGGATATTTCTCCCTTCTTCTGTTCTAGTGACAACTGAAAATTTTGGCTTTCCCTCATGTTTTGGCCCAGTAACAATTGGTCACCAGGATGAATATAGAAAGTGAATGTCCCCGGCAGGGACAAAGACAGCAGTATAAATCTGATGGGAGCTCTACTCTATCAAAAAGTACAGAACACATTTTGGCTTTAGATAAGTCAACACCACTTAGAATTATAACACCATAAGACCACTAACTAGATCCATAGCAATCTGATAGAGGAGTCTGAACTATTTGTAGTTTTCTAAAACTTTTCCACATGCTACAGTCGTTAGTCTAAATCACTATACAGACAAATGTTTCTGGGCAACTTGCACTGTTTGACTTCATAGTTCCAAGTTGCTTAGGGTACTTTTGCTATAGCCACTTGGTATGGGTTATGTTTTCAGTGCAACTACTCTGGGCCCTGGACAGCAAAGTGGACTCATTAAGTAATGAAATTTAAAGCTGTTAACAAGAAGTATTTCTGCACTAGAGGTCAGTACTGTACTTGTTCTGCATTCAGTCTACTTTGGAACAAAATTATTTTCTCTATGCCTGGGGCTCATTTGTAGCTAGAGTTTTATGTTTA
Organism: Lithobates pipiens; assembly: GCF_037356315.1. NCBI lineage: Eukaryota > Metazoa > Chordata > Amphibia > Anura > Ranidae > Lithobates > Lithobates pipiens. The sequence goes on along the minus strand of NW_027507758.1, from coordinate 287,580,157 downwards.
TGAAGCTTCACAGTCATCCAGAACAAGCTTTGGCACATTTGACATGAGTGTCATTTTGGCTTACAAAGTCCCAAAAACAGAGTCCCAGAAAAAAAAATGAAGACACAATTGCCTTTGAACCGTGCCAGCTTTGTATAACTAGAAAGTTTAAACATTATCTTATGACACTTCCTCAAAAATGATTTCATCAGTAGCATCAATCATACTACATCGTCTTACCTTCTCAGCCAAAAAGTCTAATTAGTGGCAGTCATTAATCTTGCTATAGGCTCAGAATCTCAAAAGATAAGAAATTGGCAGCCAAAAAAAATAAATAACACGTCTAAATAACTCTAAATAATGCATACAAGTATAACGTATCTTCTGTTTACTCTGGGGAAGTTAGAAAACATACTTAAACTTCAAGTACACAAAGCCAAAATCTTTTTATCTGACAATCGTGGGTTTTCTTGCCCTGGCTCTCTTTTAACTCGAATGCAGCATCGTTAGGTATCACACTGTTCAGATTTAATTGCGCAACAGTTCAGGGAGGCTGCAGAATAAAACATCAAAAAAATCTGTAGGAGACTGCAACTCACATTTGAATCTCCTGGCATTGGTGAGGAGTGTTCCTGTTACATAACGGTGGTTTTAGAAAAAAAAAAGGTTTGCAGGCCAGAAAAAATTAAAGATTTGTGCCATTTGGGTACAAAAACATTTCCAGTGCAGTAGCTAAAAAGTTCCCTATTTGCTACAGATTCCCATATTACTACAGTTCAGCATGAGGTCACAGGGCAGAAACACAAATGTAACCCAGGGATCTCCATTTCTCAAAGTGACAGCAACATTAATCATGGTCTGGACATTTTGGAAGTATCCATCTTAATCTAAAATTTCCACATGATCCATTTTTTCATTTAATACCTGGTGTGCTTTGGGAATAATGTCACGTTGATCCTAACGGATATATTGTGTTTGCATGTCTTGTATTATTCTATTATTCAGCATTATTTACACTAAATATGAAGACACTTACTGCCAAATGGAATACAATGGAAGCATCTTTTGTTAAAAAAAAATCTAATATTATATATATATATATATATATATTCCAGTAATAATAATAAAGTAAAAGTACAAAAGCTTAATAGTAGCCCAGGTTAAAGAACATACAATACCACAACTATGATGGATAGATAGATAGATAGATAGATAGATAGATAGATAGATAGATAGATAGATAGATAGATAGATAGATATGTAAAATAAAACTTATAAACCACCCAATGCACAGGACACAGCCAACAGCCATGCAAGACCCTGCTCTTACCTATGTTCAAGAAGATAGAAATGTAAAAATAACTTATAAACCATCCAAGTCACATGGCACTGCCAACAACCTTGCAAGACCCTGCTCTTATCTATATTCAAGAACGGTTGTCTTTTCCCCTCTTAAAGCGGTTCTCCACCCTAAAGGGGAAGTTCCGCTAATCTGATCCCTCCCCCCCCCTCCGGTGCCACAATCGGCACCTTTCAGGGGGGAGGGGGGTGCAGTTACCTGGATAATCCAGGTATCTGCACCCACTTCCGGGACCGGCCGCTGCAGACTGCCGCAGATGCCCCGCCCCCCCCCATTGTGTTCTGGGAAACACACAGTTCCCAGGACATAGCGGGGACCAGCAGAGACACGCAGCGCGACTCGCGCATGCGCAGTAAGGAACCGGGCAGTGAAGCCGCAACACTTCACTTCCCGATTCCCAGACAGAGGATGGCGGCGGGGGCAGCAGAGAGACGAGCAATCGCTCGTCATCTGCCACCGACAACGCTGGACCCTGGGACAGGTAAGTGTCAATTTATTGAAAGTCAGCAGCTGCAATAATTGTAGCTGCTGGCTTTTAATATTTTTTTGGTGCAGAACCACTTTAATACACTAGCAGATGCAAAATAAAGGTTTTTATCAGACAGAGAAGGCTTTTATGTTGACAAACTTGGCATATTTTATAGGTAGAGATCATAAATAGGGATAGTCAGCAAATTTACGCAAGCTTGATTTTGTAGTGAAATTGCTAAAGTCTCAAGTAGATTCTCATGTAATTTTGCCCTGCAATGTGAAATAATAATAATAAAAAATGTTTTTTAACCACTTGCTTACTAGGCACTTAAACCCCCCTCCTGCCCAGACAAATTTTGAGCTTTCGGCGCTGACACACTTTGAATGACAATTGCACGGTCATACAACACTGTACCCAAATACATTTTTTTGCATTTTTTCCCACAAATAGAGCTTTCTTTTGGTGGTATTTAATTACAGCTGAGGGTTCTATTTTTTGCTAAACAAGCAAAAAAAGATGGAAAATTTTGAAAAAAAAAATCATGTTTAGTAGATTGTTATAACATTTTGCAAACAGGTAATTTTTATGCCTTATTGATATGCGCTGATGAGGCGGCACTGGTGGGCACTGATAGGTTGCACTGATGGGCACTAATAGGCACAGCTAAGATGACACTGATAGGCACAGATAAGGTGGCACTGATGGGGACAGATAAGTCAGTACTGATGGACACAGATAAGGCAGCACTGATGGCCACTGATAAGATGACACTGATGGGCACTGATGGGTGGCATAGATGGGTGGCATGGATGGGTGGCACAGATGGGTGGCACAGATGGGCACTGATTGGTACCACTGATAGATGACACTGATGGGCACGGATAAATGGCACTGATAGGTGGCACTGATGGGCACTGATAAGTGACACTGATAGGTGGCATTGATGGGCACTGGTAGGTGACACTGATGGGCGCTGATAGATGGCACTGATGTGCAGCACTGTCCAGACACTGATTGTGGGCACTGATAGGTGGTACTGTGGGCACTGAGAGGTGGCACTGTGGGCACTGACAGGCGGTGCTGGTGGGCACTGGTAGGTGGCACTTTTAGTGGGGCACAGGTGGGCACTGAGTATCTGGGTACATTGCAGTGATCGGGACTGATGTCCGGCTCACTGTCGCCAGTGATTGCCTTTTTTTTGGGCTGACAGCGCGAGGAGAAAAAATAGCTGATTTCTGGCTGTGTTGACATCACGTGATCAGCTGTGATTGGCTGACAGCTGATCACATGGTAAGGGGGCGGGATCGCCCCCTTACTCCGATCTGCAATCCAGCGAGTCTCATAGACTCACCGATCACAGAGTGCACCACGCGCACTCTTCAGGGGGCATACAGGCCGATTGTGCACGGGACAACGTCAATAGACGTAGTCCTGGCAATGCAGGTCCGCGCTGTAGCCGTCATCCGGCTATAGCGCAGATCCCTACTGGTTAAAGTTAATGTCTGAAGGCCATCAAAACCCATCTTATTGTTTATTACAGAACTGAGAATCCACATATTCTCACAGGAGCTGGTGATTCATTAGTGATCTTGATTTGCAACCACATGATGTTTGTATACATACAACCCTATCAGCAGATCAGTTAAAGTGGTTGGAAAGCTCTGAAATTAAAAATGAACAATCCCTTTATATTGTGTACTAGCCTCAATACAAAGCATGGAGTGGGATTTTTTGTCTCCTCTCTTCACTCTACTATCTGCATTGGTCACTTTTGACAGGTAATCTGGACACCATAGAATCTTGGGAAACAGACCCACACAGAAGGTGATAGGCAGTCCCAGCTGTGCATGTTTTCCTAAGACTGTAGAAGGGGGGTTGTTTCTCTTCCCTCCAATCCGGTCTCAGATTAAAGCCAGCTCCCTGCTGTGACATCAGATCCCAACTCCTGCCTTCTAGAGCTGGGAAATAGCCTTTAACCTGTTTGTTTTGTAAGGATGTAGAGAAGAGAGTGCTCCATGTAAACAGGTGCAACTTATGTAGGAGGGTTTGTTTAATCTCTGTGTATCGCCTGAGTCTTGTCACTTCAGTGGGTATAAAAATGAGGATTTACAACCACTTTAAAGACCTGTTGGTATACAAGACCCACATCATTAAAACCTGCATTTTTGGGAGTATTTAAAGGGTTTGTGAACCCATTTGTAAAAGTCTATGCCAGGCCCTTTATTATAGGCTGGAATAGCACACTGTGTTAAGCATTTTTTAAAATGAGTGTTGTAAATACCAATTTTTAGCAGTCTTCAGGCCGGTCACATGACTCATGGCTGCTTTCCAGCTCTGACAGATGGCTTCTGTGGGCGGGGCTGTGATCTCCCTCTGATCACATGACTCGCGGCTGCTTTCCAGCTCAGACAGATGGCTTCTGTGGGTGGGGCTGTGATCTCCCTCTGATGTCAGCTAGATCATGTGATCACTCCTCTCCTCCGCAGAATCCCCATCTAATAGCTGTGAAGGGGCCGCGAGCCATGTGGCCGGCCAGAAGACAGCTAAAAATAGGTATTTACAACACTCATTTTAAAAAATGCTCAACACAATGTGCTATGCCAGCCTCTAATAGAAGGTCTGGCAGTGATAAATATAGGTTTGTTTTTTTTAAAATAATAGCGGCCGAGGGGTGGGACTGAGTGGAGACAGACAGAGAGGGTGCTGACAGGGAGAAACGAGGGGGTGAGGGGGGAGAGAGGAGAGCAGAGGGGACGGCAGCCTATCGCTGAGGGAGGCACTTTGATCATGGTGATCAGGGCAGAGCTACCCTGGTTATTGTGGTCTGTTTAGAGAGGGACATACAGGAAATGGTAGGTTTAGGTCTTTTTTTTTACAGTTTAGAGGGTGGCGGATTACATATTACAAGTGCTGTGCTATGTAATCTGCTTTAAAGGACCAGGATATGAACTTTTTTTTTAATTAACAAACGCTTTAAGTTTAAGTTTTGATTTTCTCATTACGATATGTGTAACTATGATCAGTTTTTATGAATATGCATGGTGTGATAACATAACATAACATAACGATTATGCAATGACGTACCGTATATACTCGTGTATATACTTTGCTGCCCCCTCGTGTAAATTCCTGCATGAGCACCCCTCGTGTGTCCTGCACAAGAACTGGAATTGGGACAAGGAACACCACCTAACAACTAAGGGCTGTTCTACAAGTAAGGGGGTTGGTTGTGTGTGTCTGTGTACATGTGTGTGTCTGTGTACGTGTGTGTGTGTCTGTTTACATGTGTGTCTATGTATGTGTGTGTGTGCCCGTGTACATGTGTGTTTATCTCTGTACATTTGTGTGCCTGTGTACTTGTGTGTGTGTGTGTGTGTGTGTCTGCTGCTGCATTTTGCACCCTAGGGTTATACTCGAGTCAGTACGTTTCCCCAGTTTTTTGTGGTAAAATTAGGTGCTTCGGCTTATATTCGGGTCGGCTTATACTTGAGTATATGCAGTAAATAAAAAATAATCTTGAAAAGTTGTTTTTTTTTGGGTGCGAGGCTTTCGTTTGTTTTCTTTGTTTATTTTACTGTTCTTTGACTCCAAAAACATTTTTTTATTTAATTATAATTATAATATATTAATAATAATAATAATATGTTAAAAAAAACAACATGAAATGACAATAAAATCAAACAAAAATAAGAAAAAATACAAGAAAATTATGGTGCATTGTCTCTTTATAATTAGTTTGTTCAAATTATGCCATGCTTATCGCATAGCTATTGTTTACATTTGAATTGGACAGTAATTCCACTTACTGCATTGACTTCAGTTCCACGGATTTTGTGAAATGTAGGCAGTAAATACATGTTGCTCATCCCTATTTATAAGGAATGTATGTGGTATTCAATCATTTATAAAAAACAAAAACAAAAAAAACTTACCCTTGTTGTGCAAGAAAAGTCATTGGTTTCTGCTGTTAGGCCACCTTCTGGACCATGCAGGCTAGGAGACACAGTTTTATGGTGATTGGATGTCACCCCTAACTTCATCCCATTCTAATTTCTTTGCTCCTTGTGTAGCCTTGTTAAAACTGTAATAATAAAAAAATACATTCTCACCAGTACATTTAGGCACAGATTAATATTACATTACATAACATTTGCTTACTTATTTAAAAAAAAAAAACCATCTTGGACAGTTCAGCAACCAATAAGATTCACTCACACAAATCAATGGCTGTTGTGAATTAAAATGATTATAAAGGTTATTTTTTTAACAAAGCACATCCCGCTATAGTGTGTACTAACCTGAATGAAAATAAAACCCACATTTTTTTAAGTAATACTCAAAATACATGGGAATATAGAAAAAAATATAAAAGAGCCTGTGGAATACAACAAAGAAAAAAAACAAAGTCCATCAGAAAGATGTCCTCATTTGTAAATTAGGGCATCACAGTGGCTAAGTAGTTAGCACTTCGGCCTGGACACTCCAGGGTTATTGGTTTAAATCCCAACCATAGCACTAGCTCATAGAATGTGCATGCTCTCCCCATGCCGGCCCGCACAGGTCTGATCTGGAAACTCTTGCCTCCCTCCCTCCATACTCCAAGACATGCTGGCAAGTAAGTTGACTCCTATCTGAAATGGCCCCAGCGCGTGTGTGTATGAATGTGAGATAGGGACCTCCAACTGCAAGCTCCCCAAGGGCAGAAGCTGATGCAAATGCACAACACTGGTAAAGTACTGCGTAAATTGTTGCCATTATACAAATACCTGTAATAAATAGAAATTCTAATGGTGATGCCTTCCTGCTATTAAAGTGGTTGTAAACCCTATTTTTAAACTTTATACTACAGGTAAACCTATAGGAAATATCCTCTGTCCTCTGCATGTGCCGATGACATACGTACTAGAGCAAACTGACGCAATGACACCTATGTGCCCCTGCATCAGTCAGCGTGCCGTTACTGGCGTCTCCCGCCCGCATGCGCGGAAGTGACTTCCTCGCAGTTCCGGCCAATCACAGCACTGGAGCCGCGATACCCAGAAGTAACTCAGGGACGACATGTCGGCAGCCGGAGGGGGAGATGAGAATTGCTTTGGGGCTTCAATCTGAGGTAAGTTATACATAATAAGCTAGTATGTTATGCATACTAGCTCATTATGCTTTTGTCTTGCAGGTTGTCTTTTTTGAGGGTTTTTTAGAAGAGTTTACTTCCTCTTTAATGTGAACCTAACAGAAATATTGAGGGATTTTTTTTTTTATAATGTCCATGTTCCTGAACACATTGCATTAAAATATGTTGTTTATCTCTAATTCCTCCTTATGTCCCTTTAATGCTAGAGAGCCAAGAATAAAAATCATATATATTTCTCTCTATTACATAATCCGTTAAACCTAGGTTTAACTCTGCACCATCCAAAACAAATACATTAATAAAATGACTTGTATACACCCTTCAACAGGTGACAGATTATATGATATTGGGATTATTAGGATTACATATGAATAAATCCACTTTGTAGATTGGTGTCTGTCTGATTACAGTTTGATAGGATATCATTGTTGTGTTTGAAGGGGGTCTTAATTTGCAAAGTAATGTCTATTAGCAGGTTATTGAATCATGTGCTGGAAGCTTGTTTTTTGCAGAGCATACCTTAACTTTCGTGGAGGATATCAAAGCATGTCTTTATCATGGAACAGGAAACAGGAGGGTAAAACTACACATTTGAATACAGATGGTACATCCTGTCATTACTTTGTATCATAGAATAGATGCTATAATACTGCAGTGCCACCTACTGGTATAGACAGGTATAATGCATATATATATCAATATCAATATCAATATATATCAATATATATCAATATATATATATATATATATATATATATATATATATATATATATATATATATAGTTCACAATATAAAAAGCTATTTTCTGTTGCTTCTCCAACAAAGTCAACTTAGATGCTGAAGCGATGTCACTAAATAGCATACTTTGTTGCTACAAACATGATTCAAATTTTTCACAAGTAACTGGAAACACTCAAGTGTTGCTTATTTATATGTATATTATTAACATGAAAAAAAAAGGAAATTGACTTGGCAGGATGTCATATATTCCCCCACTGGAATCTTTTATTCTGCAGTGGTCCAGCTTGTTCAGAAATAATTCTTCAACCTATCATAGAATAGTAATGGAACTTGGTACAATGGTAAAATCACAGCCCTTTATTAACTCCCCTGTAAACTGACAGGAAAGATAAGTATTTTAAAATTTGATACCGACAATAGCAGAATGTAGGCTTTCAATTATGCAAAAGAAGTTGTCATTTCCGCAGCGATAATTTAAGTATGAAGACTCTTAAATATCACACTTGAGCAGGATTACTTTAGTCATATTCCTGCAGCTATACAGCTGATCACTGAAGGACTGTGGAGGTCATTTGGTCATCATTACATAATCAAACATCATCAAAGTCATCAGTCATTTTTATAATGGTGCACTTGATGATGGAGAGATATTAGAAGGATTTCTTGATTACTTTCATAACTTCAAAGGGAGACAGCTTTGCTATTCAAATGATCTTGTGATGCCCATATACTGTATGTTGTTGAGCCTCCATGCCTGAAAGAACTAAAATTCAATGATGCAACAGGTTAGGAAAAATTTGGTCGAAGAAGAAAGGGCTGTATTATGTTGAATATGCTCCAGGCAGGAAATGAGGAAAACTCCATAACTTTCTTCAGCTTCTAATTCACATTGTGAGTACAGGAGAGAAGCCTGTACAGCTGCTCAAGACTAAAAGGTAGGACTGGAGATCAGCTTTAACTTAAACTGGGTATACACATATTGCAAATCAGCTAGTTCAGCAGGAACCATCTGACTTTCAGTACGCATGTAGAACTGTCTGTTCAACAGAAACTGGTCTAATGACCGGCTTCTGTTGAACAGTCATGCTGGAAAGATTTGGTCACTGCTTGCAAGCAATGGCTGCAGCGCTAATCAGTGTATTCTGGCATGGTTTGTGTGTGTGTGTGTGTGTGTGTGTGTGTGTGGAGGGTGGAGGGGGGGGGAGTCCCCACTGTCACAATATAATAGTGCAGCAGTGGGAGAGATCCCCAATTTTGATGCAGGGATCTCTCAGTTTTTTCAGGTTGAATGAAAGAAAAACCTCTGTACTAAAACTTTGAAGAAAATACTATTGCAAAAGTCAAAATGGCTGAAACCAAAAAGAGCAAAATAAATCAAAGATATAAACTATTTATATCTTTGGGACAAGAACAACTTATTGTTGTAAAATAGGACAGTTTAACATATTTATATTATAACTCTAATGTAGAACTGTCTGAATTTTAAAAACCTTTAAAGTCATATTTCGAAAGCAGCGAATGTGACTTTTACCAAACATTCACTGATACTGTCATACGAAACACATGAAACTGGAAGATTCTCTTGCTGTTAAATTTTGTTAAGGTGTCCGATTCACTGTTTTATGATTATGAATATGCCCCTAGTAGCTTGATTGCAATTACAAATCACTGATTATTTTCTTTGGGAATTTGTAGCTAGCTGGCTACAAGGCTTGCCTATACAGCTTCAAGTATTCAGATGTGCCATGATCACTGGTGGGTAACATGATTACCTCCTTGTCCTGAGTCAGGGTAAAGATAGTGATAATGATATTGATGCCTTTTTGGATGCTCTTGCAGATTGGCTATTAGCTGTGTGTGGGTGCGCATGAGACTTTTTTGGATTTACCTGATTCTCCTCCATACAGAATTAATATGGCAGCTTGCCCAAAATCTTCATTACAATGCTCAGTGCTTTTGACGTTGCTTTTTGTGCTGTTTATAATTTATTGTTTGATCAGTCAGGAAATTTAAATGTCCTCTAGTCCCAGCCATTTCCACCCCTACAAATAGGCACAAACAGGATGAAAACCATCAAAGGAGCATGACTTTTGGCAGGAACAGGAAGCCTGTACATTGAATAAATCCTACAGTGTGACTTCCGAGAGTGTGGCTTTATTTTCTGTCTTATCATTGCTGCTGAAGCAGGTGCAAAAAGTCAATTGTTTACTATCGGGGCTATAAATCACCAACATCGCTGAAATATAGTTTTTTTCTTAGCAATTCAACAGCAGCTACAGAAGCTGACCTAGAGATGTTAAAAATTGGTGTGAAAAGCACTATTGTGATATAGCCATAAGATGATTGCACGATGATCTGACGTCTATGGGTGGACCACCAATTGGAAAGGATATAAAACAGTTCACCTTTTCACCTTTGATTCGTCTCTCTATTAACATATCCAATATGCTCATTAGAGAGAGTTATACATGTTTAGCAAACTCTCAGAGGCTCTCTTTAGTTTGTGCAAAGCCAAAACATTTTTTGGGGGGTTTTAGACACAGTAGGAAATGTTGAACCCTATTTAGATTATTTTTTTGTTGCATGCATCACATTTACCTTCACTTCCTGCCCTGGAGGCACAACAGGAAATGAGAAGACATTTCATCAAAGTGAATGGTATGACCATCATAGAGAGTTGTCACAGAAACAGGTGTCCCCATTGGATAACTGACCCTCACCTCTTGCGATAATTTAACATTTTTTTCAGAAGGGTGAATCTCCCCTGTGGCAACAAACCTTGACAAAGGGTCTAAGCCTTTCCTTTTCTCTCCAAAAGTAAAAAAATCCCTTTATGTACACTTTAAAAGAGAAGTATGGCCAAAGCTTTTTTGGTTATACTTCTCCTGTGGGTCACAGGATTGCACTTACTTATGCACTCTTGTGATCTAGAATCACTTTGTTCACTTTGAATATGCAATCATGTACAGATAAAAAGACAGGAACCTGCACTTCACACAGTTGGATAATTGAAGTCAATCTCCACTCACTTTATTGAGAGAAGATTCTCAACTCCTTTGGTAAGTTATTCTAAAGCTTCGTACACACGGTATGATTGGTGGCCAAATGAGCGGTGGATTTTTGTCAAAAGGGCGTGTGCCAGGATCTTGTCTTGCATACTAACAGTACACAATTGTCGTATCACAAACATGAACATAGTAACGTATTAAGAGGAATTTCAACTCTTGAACGCCACACTTCTACTAATTTTGTGTTTGGTGAGCATTGATTCCGAGCATGTTTGTTTGTACTTTTGACTTTTGTGTGATGGATTTGTGTACTGACCTTACGAAAATCTGACGTCAAACTGTTGTCCACTGAAAATTTACTAGCCTGTCATCCAACATGCGTTGGCAGAAAATTGGACAACAATTGTCAAAAGGAGCATACTTACAGTAAGATTTTAAGACAACGGTCTGTCAACAGATAATTCCCCGCCAACAATCGAACCGTGTGTACATGGCTTTAGAATAACTTACCAAAGGAGTTGAGAATCTTCTCTCAATAAAGTGAGTGGAGATTGACTTCAATTATCCAACTGTGTGAAGTGCAGGTTCCTGTCTTTTTATCTGTACATGATTGCATATTCAAAGTGAACACAGCTACAATTTCTTCAGTGAGGATGCCGAACTCCATTAGTAAAACAGCCTCAATATCTACTCTAGGTCTTTTATATAAACTGTACTTACTAGACTAAAGGAAGATCAGCGTTGTCTAATGCCTACATTTCAACTGACTTTTTACCACTGTAATTTAGAAAACATTTCGATGTAGAATTGAATAAAAAAAAATTAAAGTATGGTGCTAAAATAGTAGTGCTTTTATTCCTTTTAAAGCAAGGACTGACAGCTGTAAAAGTCAAACTCTTATTATAAAAACAGGTCACTTCGTTATAAGCAGCATGCATTCACTTTTCAAATATATTTATACACACATTAGGGTATAGAAATGTATTAGTTCCATTAACCACCTCAGTACCGGACACTTTCATCCTCTTCCTGCCCAGTCCATTTTTCAGTTTTCAGCGCTGACACACTTTGAATGACAATTACTCAGTCATGCAACATTGTACCCATTTTTTTCCATTTTTTTAAACATTTTTTGACACATATAGAGCTTTCTTTTAGTTATATTTAATCTGCACCGCATTTCTTATTTGTTGCCATATAAACTAAAAAATACTGAAAATCTGGAAAAAACATATTTTTCTTTATTTTTGCAAATAAATATTTGTTCTTCATAAATTTAGGTCAAAATATAGTCTGCTACTTTTGGTAAAAATAACCCAATTCAGTGTATATTATTTAGTTTGTGTGAAAGCTATACTTCTCCATAAACTAAGTTATACTGCTCCAAACTGTGGTATATACAGTACATTTATAAATAGATCAATCCTGACATACTGACTGCCTAATTTCCTGAGGCCCTAAAATGCCAGGACAGTACAAATACCCCAAAAAGTACCCCTTTTTGGAAAGTAGACAGTTCAAGGTATTTAGTAAGAGACATGGTGAGTTTTTTGAAGTTGTAATTTTTTGTCACATTTTTTTTTGGAAATGAAGAAATTAAATAAAAAGTGTTTTTTTTTTTTTTTTAAAGAACCCCCGAGATGTCTTCTCCCCAAGCTGCCTTCTTCCTTGCCACCAATTCCCCCACTAAAAACAAAAAAAGGCTTCTTCTAAGGCCGTCTTCCTCTGTTGACTCCCGCTATCTGCCATATCTTATATAGCTATGAGGCGTGGCCATCCGATGACGTTACCTGGAGAGCCCATCCCTTATGATGTCACACTCAGGGAGAAGAGAGTTTGGGGGCTTCTTTTTTATGAATGGCCTTGTCAAAAACTGCTTTTTAAGGTGAATGGGTAGGGGTACCAAGCACCTATTTCCCCCATTTTTAGGGTATGCAGCCTGGTATGGTATAGGAGGGGGGAGGCACTCACTCATTCCGTAACTTTCCTGACCTGCCAGGTTGCATGCTCGGATAAGAGTCTGGCATGGATTTTGGGGGGAACCCCATGCCATTTTTAAGAAAAATTGGCATGGGGGGTCCCCTCTGAATCCATAGTAGACCCAAAGGGCAATTTATTTTTTTGACTCATCCGTTGTTAAGGATGCGGCGTACAGCTTCCTGGCCCTGACCTTAGCAACCAGCTACAGTATATCACAAAAGTGAGTACATCCCTCACATTTTTGTAAATATTATTACATATTTTCATGTGACAACACTGAAGAAATTATACTTTGCTACAATGTAAAGTAGTGAGTGTACAGCTTGTATAACAGTGTAAATTTGCTGTCCCCTCAAAACAACTCAACACACAGCTATTAATGTCTAAACCGCTGGAAACAAAAGTCAGTACACCCCTTCAGGAAAAGGTAAAAATTGGGCCCAATTAGCCAATTTCCCCTTCCCAGTGTCATGGGACTCGTTAGTGTTACAAGGTCTCAGGTGTGAATGGGGAGCAGGTGTGTTAAATTTGGTGTTATCGCTCTCTCACTCTCTCATACTGGTCACTGGAAGTTCAACAAGGCACCTCATGGCAAAGAATCCTCTGAGGATCTGAAAAAATAAATTGTTGCTCTACATAAAGATGGCATAGGCTATAAGAAGATTGCCAAGACTCTGAAACTGAGCTGCAGCAGCGTGGCCAAGATCATACAGTGGTTTAACAGGACAGGTTCCACTCAGAACAGGCCTCGCCATGGTCAACCAAAGAAGCTGAGTGCACATGCTCAGTGTCATATCCAGAGGTTGTCTTTGGGAAATAGACATATGAGTGCTGCCAGCATTTCTGCAGAGGTTGAAGGGGTGGGGGGTCTGCCTGTCAGTGCTCAGACCATACGCCGCACACTGCATAAAATTTATCTGCATGGCTGTCATCCCAGAAGGAAGCCACTTCTAAAGATGATGCACAAGAAAGCCAGCAAACAGTTTGCTGAAGACAAGCAGACTAAGGACATGAATTACTGGAACCATGTCCTGTGGTCTGATGAGTCACTGGTTATTTTTTTTTTTACAAAACATTGTCAATTTAATAAGATATTTCTCACATACAGCATGCACATACTTAAAATTACAACCCAAAACACATTTTGCTACTCTGAATATGGGGATACCACATGTTTGGACTGATTATGGACCGATTATGTACCAGACATTGTATCATGTGTATCACACAAATCAGCCAAATGTATCAAAACCAATGTACTTTAATGGTTGCCTCTATATGAGTGGTCAGGAAGCAAAGTTTAGTGTAGAGTTACCTATAGCAATCCCTGTTTCTATAGGTCTAACAAGCCTAGCCTACTAGTATGTGGCTGCCCCCAGGAATGCCATAATAAGTCGCCAGGAAGTCAAGGAGGCTAAAAAAGAAACAAAAGTGTTCTTGTGGTTCTAGGAGTGCAGCTGTCTGCAGGGTATAGCTGGGGCTGGTGTCTCGAAGGAAAACAGTCAGTTGGATGTGCAGATGGGTCAGTTCAGGCACAGGCCAAGACATGGTCAGCAAGCAGGCAAAGTATCCATCCAAGCAACAGGCAAAAATGTGGTTAATAAACAGACCACTGCACTGGTGTGGTGGTGATCAGGAACACTGCTGCTGGCTGCACTGGTCTGGTTAATGGGACTTTTGTAGTGGCAATCATGACCACTGTTGCTGGCTTCTTTTGGTGTGATGACAATATGGACTAGTGTGACAGAAAGCAGGCACACTTCTGCTGACTTAAACTGGTCTAATGACATTAGGACAATTAGAGATACTGGGACTGGTGTGGAGACATAAGGTAAGTATAACAGCCAAACATATAGCATTTCCATAATGAGATTGGGAATAGCATTCCCCGTAATTTTCTCCTTACAGGCTGTAATAAAAAAAATTGTTCTCAGTAGCAGCCTATAACTATTTTGGGCTTGTGTACATGGTACTTTTTTCTCTTTTTATGCCTGTAGACACACCTCTTTGTTAGCTCATGTGCCCATGCACGCATAAATGTTTACAAGTGCATTTGAAGAGGAGCGTTTACAGGCAGAAGACAAAAAAGGTACATATGGAGAGGAGCTTTTGAGCATAATTTATTCACATATGCGCACATATGTGCATAAATGTATTCCAATGAACCAAATAAATAAAATATAATTCTGGGCAGCAGAATGATTTTATGCTCAACAACATATGTGTATAAATGCACATACATAAGCGACATTAGAAGCATTTTTCTGACAAGTTCTGGAGGGGAAAACCCAGAATATTTTGAGCATAAATTCATACGCCTGTACGTGAGGCCTTTCTCCAAAGTGTAAGATAAATGCAAATATCCGAAAGTAAACGAGTATAACTGCATGCTAAAATTCCACTCTAGCAATTTTTCAAAGAGCACAAATATGAATTTGATGCATCCAACTTGATTTATTTATTTAAAGTGGAAATATGACGGGAATCCAGTTGGGTATAATATAAAATAACTTTAGAAATGATTGTAAAAATCAGTCAAATATTATTCCCAATGCGTAAGCTGGATGTAACAATATTTTACTTTAATGAAAAGTTTAAGGTAGTATGCATTTCACTATAAAAGAAATTTCTCCACATGAAAGAATAGCTGCTTCATTATAGCCATTGGGAAAATATTGATGCTATGTAAGGGAGAAGAACAAAGCAATGGCTTAGAGAAAAAGTACACACACACTCTAATTGGAAATCTTAGACTGAACATTTGCTTGTTATTAACAGTGTAACATGCACTAGGGTGCATTACCCAATATTTAACAGTCAGAAATCAGCTTCCAGAAGACCAGTTCAGCTTGGTTTACTAACTGATTGCCATGGTTTAAGGCACACCTTTGCTAGTTCACTGTGTTTCTAAAAAAAAAAAAAAAAAAAAAAAAGGCTAAACGTGTCCAACAACTTACAGCATTTAAATAGAAGTCCTTAAATACACATAGGACAATGTATGTTAATAACTGGTCACATTTAAATAATGACTTATCAAATCCCATTACTAGAGCATATACTCAGTACCAGTGTTTACATTTTTATATGTATTTTAGTGGCCTCTTATATTTCTGGAACTCTCCCTAAAAGCCTGTGTCGAAAAAATTACATTTTGCATGGCATGGAAAAGAAGAAAAGCATGCTAAATTATTGTGGCATGTACCTGGTACTACTGTATAATTCTTATTAAACCTGGAGCACTAAATAATGTTTAGTTAACAGCCAACCAGGGTTTTTGTTATCTACAAAAATCAAGAATACATAGAGTTTGTACTTAGACAGAGGCTCTTTCATAACTTTGTTCATCATGGTGGGATAAATCTTCATACCTTCACTTTTTTGCGTAGAGATATGTAGCAATAAAAGTCAATAAGCTGCTGGATGTTACAGGCCCTCCTAGCCTTTTTACTGGTGATCTGGCCTACAACTGCCACAAATACTCACTGACTCATCAGCGGTGACCTGCTGAAATCCCTAATGGTTTAGTGTCCAGTAGAGAGAGGCTTAGGGTTACAGAATACCTCACAAAAGCAGAATTCCACTCAGTAATATCTTGTAGTATTTTTTCCTCAGCCAAAGACTTAGAACTGAGTAGGCCAGCCCGACAGATATCTTGCAATACTGGCAGCCCCTCTCACAGGACAGTAGTGGACTTTTTAGTTTGAGAATGGCAATCTAAAAGTTTGGCAGGACAGAAGTCCTCTGAAGGTGCTCCCCCTTAGTAGCCGCCTTCTTGTATTTCCGCATCCTGTCATTAACTTCCAGTCCTTAGGCCTTGACTCTGGAAATGTATCATCCCAGGCAGCAAGTCTGGAAGATAATGACTGGATCCCTGAAGCCTGCATCCTATCTAGGCAAAGCCTGGGAGAAAAGAACACTTCTAGAAGGCCCCCCGAAATATTTATCCTCTTCAACAGCTACTATCATTGGCATAAATCTCCTGGTGATTGGTCAAAAAAAAAAAATATTCATAACCTACAATATTGTATGTTCTCACTCTATTCACTGGAAAATACCAGCAGTAGGCAGAAGCAAAAAATGGCATGGCCTTAGGGAAAACAGAATGAACCTAGAAAACAATAACAATCAGAACTCAGGCTGCCAACACAAAATTTAGAACATTCCAGCAATGGCAGTGCTGCTATAGGTATACGAGTGGTACTTTATATTTCTGGCACGGAATTCCAACAGGATTTCTTTATTGTTAGACTGTAGTTACTAATTCATAAGCCGTGAAGCACCATCTAGTTTGATGTAGAGCAGGTGAGTAGTTTACATTGAAAAATTACAAGATAGAAGTAAAATCGTCTTCTTTTGACAGATGCATCTCTGCAGGAGACAAGAGAAGTAAAAACAAAGGTCGCGTGGAAGTCTTTTTCATGCACATGTTCTCATTAACAAACAGAGTGACCTTTAGATAATCTTTCCTCTCATTCTGTTTTTACATTATCAAAGGCAGGCACTAAGAAAAAAAGATAAAAGAGTACTTCACATTTTGACTTTAATTATTTTTACTTCAATGCCAGTTTTGATTTTTCATCTTGATAGAAGTTAAGGCAAGTTTTGGTTTAAAGTGAACGAAAAAAAAAAAAATAACAATTTAAGCAAACTAACTTCTGTAAATAAGTATAAAGTAGAACTCCAAGCTTTTTTTTTTATTTTTTAGAAAAGTTTCTTATGGGTTTTATTGCTGTTTGTGCAAAATTAGTAAATGTGCTGTTGTATTCTGTTCTGGATGGATAGTGAAAGGAAATCTAACATATTGTAGTTGTCTTTGGAACAGGAGCTAAGAGAAAATCTCTCAGTGTGCATAGCTGTTCCAGTCATAACTGTCAATGATTGGATTTTCTCTCACTTGCTCCTGTTGATTGACACAGTTGAGATATGGGTATCAAAAACATGACAAAGGTGCTAACCCTTCCTCGCCTTGTTCTAAAATAGGACAATGGATTAGTAGGAGTTCCTCTTTAGCTAAAAATGAATTAATTGGTAGGTTTTTAGAGTAGATGCAAACCATATCTGAATTACAGTATATTTAGTTTGCTAAAAAACTCTGTACCATAAACAAAATACCATAAAATACAAATACTCCTTTTTTTTTTAAATCTCAGTGCTGATAAACTCCTACAGTCTTTTTACAGACACTTCGGGGTTGATTTACTAAAACTGAAGAGTCCAAAATCTGGTGCATAAAAACCAATCAGCTTCCAAGTCTTCTTGTCAAAGCCTAATTGAACAAACTAACGTTAGAAGCTGATTGGCTATCATGCACAGCCACACCAGATTTTACACTCTCCAGTTTTAGCAAATCAACACCTTCATGTCTATAAAAATAGAAAAAGTGAAAAATACCACGCTGTCACCTGAAAAATGGAAACAGCAGCTAGCACCGCAAAAGACAATTGCAATTTAGGATAATAAGTGTAAGTGCAGCGCTAAGTGAAAACAGTAGTATAAAAATAGGACCATGTCATAGCAAATACATATAATCTAAGAGTTAAAAAATGTAAATGTATAAACATAAACCTTATATACGCTTAATAAATGTCCAAATATATGTATATAAACACTTGAAACAATGTGATAGCAAGTGAAATGAATAAAGTCCATGAGTGGCAACTAGAATATAATGTAGATCCTGATGAATGGATAGCCTCCTTAGCACATCAGTGGAAAAGGCATTCATGAAAAGTGGATGAGAGAAGCAAAACCACCACCAACATATGAAAGGCTTACCAGAGATAGTGCACTCAACCAGGCATATGCCTACTGAGTCATCAGGGCTTGTGGTGCAGCCACACCAATAAACGAGCACCCACGTCTGCAGCTAATAGCACCAACGAATTATGCTCACACTGTCATTCAGATGGCTCCCAACAGAGAAGAAAAACTCAGAGGGGAGTAGACCAATCCTTTCCCGTGTGCTCACAAGATGCGGCCAGAAATGAAACAAAAGTTCCACATAGTGTAAACAATGGATATTTATTTAAAAGTAAGAGGGGCATTCACATTTTGGGTAGATAAAAAGTGCTTATAAGACAGACTCTAGATTCACACAATGACATCAGCAAGACTAGTCCAGACATGTTTTATCTAAGGAGACATGTCTCCTTAGATGAAATGCGTCAGTAAGTCTTGCTGATGTCATTGCGTGATGTCCTGAGGAGGCTATCCATTCATCAGGATCTACATTATATTCCAGTTGCCACCCATGTACTTTATTCATTTCACTTGCTATCACGTTGTGGACTGTTTCAAGTGTTTATATACATATATTTGCATGCTTATTAAGCGTATATAAGGTTTATGTTTATACGTTTACTCTTAGATTATATGCATTTGCTATCTCATGATCCTATTTTTATACGACTGTTTTCACTTAGCGCTGCACTTACACTTATTACGTCTATATACGTACACTCCAATGATGGTTGTAAAAGCATTTCTCACATTGGGATTCCTGATAAACAGTGGACAGCGGACCATGTCTGTATTGAAATGGCCACTTGCAGTCTTCATAAGAAAATGGCCGCATGACAACATAGGGGACCAGTGGAGAGACAGGGGCAGAGTATTGTCACTTTATAATTAGAACCGCTTTTATGTCAGAAATCAGAATCATCATCATAATTAAATCTTAGGATTTAACGCAGAACCAGGGGAAATCTAAAGTTATCTGTCCAGTGGGACTACCCCTGCACTGCAAGGGTTAAATGCCTGTTTTTGTCTGGGGGTACCATTAAAAATCTGTTTTACTTACTTTATTCCTTTCTCCTGCAGCTTTCCTTCTATTCATGTGACAAGTCTCCTGAAGTCACTTCTCTTACATCTCTACAGTTGATGTCATCACATACATGCAGGACCAGCAGTCCAGCATTGTAAGTGATGGTGTGGAAGGCCCAGCAACAACCTGGAGAATTGGAGAGAAAAGGAGAGTGCAGACTGCAGGGGGAGCGGGGTATAAGTCAGGACAAATTTTTTTTTTACGTGGTGCCATTTGCCCTTGCAGAGAGTTTCCCTGGAGTTCAGCTTTCAAAATATTGAAAATAAATTACATGAACATGTTAGGGCCGGTTCACATCAGAACACCAATGCAATATGAGCCAGGCCTTAAAGCTTTGATGAGATTTTAGCAAGCGTGTTTACATTTTACTTTCAGATGTCATATCTTTACTATTGTTGCCAAGAGTGGGTAGAAAAGTGAAACGTTAAAGATTGAGTCTTTTATGGATTTTGTCTTTGTTTGCCATTGCCAAATTCATTCCAGAGAAATTTCCCATGCCGCTCTTTTAAATTGTCTTGTAAAGCCGCGTACACACGTAGCCGTCTGTCCGACGTACTTAGTCTGGCGGACTTCCCACCAGACTGTCCGTCGGACTTTCCGAATGGGCTACTTGCCCACACACGGCACTTTTTCAGCGGACTAATACGGCGTACTAAGTCCGCCGTACTATCCGCCCTACTTTTGAAATGAACGGACTCGCCCACACACGCGGAGGAAAGTCCGCTCATTTTGAGCGTGTCTCCAGGTAGGCGGGGCCCACGAAGGAGACGTCGCTGGCCCCGCCGCCTGGTATGGACTTAAAGGGGAACCCCAACGCCGAAAAAAATCGGCGTGGGGGGTCCCCCAAAGTCCACAACAGACCCTTGTCCGAGCACGCTACCCGGCCGGCCAGGAAAGGAGGGGCGAGCGAGCGCCCCCCCCTCCTGAGCCGTACCAGGCCGCGTGCCGTGTGCCCTCAACACGGGCGGGAAAAGTCCGTTCATTTCAAAAGTACGGCGGACTGGCATACACACGGCCGGATTGTCCGCCGAATTGCGAGTCCGGCGGGAAGATTGGAGTGTAAAACTACATTCTAAGTCCGCCGTACTTTCGGGTCAAAAAAGTATGCCGGAGGCTACACACGGGGGATTGTTTGGCGGACTTGAGTTTGCCGGACTTTTCCACCCGCTTGTTTGATCGTGTGTACGTGGTATAAGGCTCCTTTCACACTTGTGTGACTTATGCCGCATACACACAACTGGACTTTTCGATGGACTAGGTCCGACAGAATGAATCTGTCGGATATTACGATTATGTATGGGCTCCAGCGGACTTTTTTCCCCAAAAGTCCAACGGACCTAGAAATAAAACATGCTTCAAATCTTTCCGACGGACTCCAGTCCGGTCGAAAAAATCCATTTGTCTGTATGCTAGTCCGATGGACGAAAACCGATGCTAGGGCAGCTATTGGCTACTGGCTGTGAACTTCTTTATTCTAGTCCGGTCGTACGTCATCACATTTGAATCCATTGGACTCTGGTGTGGTTCTGTGTGGCCAAGTCCGTTTGTTCGGAAAGTCCGTCGGAATTCCACCGAAAGTCTGTCAGGAAGACCCTCGGACTTATGTACACGGCATTAGGATCCAGTTTGTGAAACCCCAAGTCACAGAGCATGGAAAATGCCATGTATCTCTATGAGAACAGTTCCATTTGACCTTATTCAGTTTGCTGTGACTACAGAAAAGGTTCCTGCACTACTTTGATCTGACTTTGATAAGACTTCTACACTTTCTGGAATTAAAGTTCTTTGAAAGTCGTATCAAAGTTGGACTTCAAAGTTGCACTGAAAATTGTGCAACTTTGGAGTAGGCTAGTGTGAAAGGAACCTACAGACATCAATTTGACTACACTAAGCAATAGAAAATTGAATAAATGTTTCTTAAAACAAACATTTGCTAATGAAATTCTACTAGCTTATGGCCAACTTAACACTGACTATAGTTACTATATTATAAATTAGAATGCCTAGTATACAATGCAGATCCTCTTCCATTGCTAGTAACAGATATACATCATACACTAATGGACCACACTTGAATCCAAAATTGGGCTCTGCACTTGAGATCAATGCCTAGTTTTCATTTTACCAAAATAAAGTGATTGTAGATGTTTTAGTGCACTTTAGTGTACTTCAACCAGCTGATTACAGTACTTGATACTTTATTAGCATTAAGAGTTCATTTTACAGGACAAGCCTTTGAGATATGCACTCTTTTCATCAGCAGCAATACTATTTTGACCTGATGAAGAGAGCAAATCTCTTGAAAGCTTGTCCTGAAACATGAACTAGTGTCAATAGAAAAGTATTACATGCAGTACTCAATTGTTTTACCAGAAGAAATTTTGAGATTGAGATAGTAGATTTATTTTGGGCTATAGAAAAAAAACCCATCTATATAAAAAAGATTCCCAAACACACCAAAGAGTTCCCATACTTATGGCCACTATTAAATGGAAACTGAGTGCATGAGTGAACAATAAAGAGAAAGTCCATCCATTAGAATGTGAACAGTCGCTGTATGATTCTAATGCTCTATTGGTCCCTATGCATCATGATCTGGATTTTCTTGCAGTACTTGATTTTAAGTGACTCCATTTTAGCTCTTCTATCTTCCTTTTATAAAACTAAATGAAATAGCCACAATTTCTCCCTGAAATATTATATTGATTTCTTTCTAGGTAGGCCTATAAAACATTGCAAATGGCAATGGCTCAGGCTAATAAATTTCTCTAAAGCATAGCAAGGCAAAAATTGAAGCTAACTCCACTTTGCAAGTTGTTGGTGCGCACTTACAAGTAAACAGGAAAACTAATGGGCTGATGGTTAAATCACTAGTACATTACTTCAGCTAAATCACTTTGCAGGCAATTTGAAGTCAGCTTCTCAGTCTAATCACCTTCTCTAAGATAGACTCTGCTGATAATACAGTGGGGATTTAACTGTTTGCTGCCACATCAGCAAAACTGTAGTCTGTGCAATGTTTTTTTGGATATACGTGTGAAAGAAATCAGTTTAATTAACCAGACTTATTGAAATCTGTTCAAGCAGAACTTCAAGCAAAGATCTAAACACATGTAAGGGAGCAATTTTACCTGCTAAGTAATTTGCATTTATGTTCATTCAGTTCTTACATTTACACAACCCCCAACACATAGCGCAGCCAGGAAGATGGCACCATTTACGTTGAAAGAAAACAGTGAAATCTCAGTTTGCTGATTGGACGATGAAGGTTCAGCAACAGAGTGATAAGATCATTTCTCAGCTCATGCCTCATGTCAGCATATTTGTCTGCAACACAGGTGATTGGCTCCCAGTATCACCCATTCTGATTGCTGCTGTATTGGGGACTGCAAGAGGCTTATATCAAGTCAAAATCAGACTCTTAACCCCTTCATGCCGACTGTCTCCCTTTAAGAGTTCTAAAAGCCGGGAGGTGGAGTCAGGTATTTGATTCATGTGACCGCTGTGTTTGGCTGTCACATTGGTCACATGATTGAAAAGTTCCTGATTGCAAGTATGCATCAAGAGCTTACCTATTCCCAAAGGCTACAAGGCTGGAAGCATGCAAGTAACGTGCTGTCAGCACGGTAAGCTGTTTTAACAGGGCCGCATATACACGGCCACTTGGCGTTGTGGCCCTCCCCCAACCGCCCACATATATGCGTATGACCAGTGTGAGGAGGTACAACTACTTTATAATAAAATACATTTAATAATTTCTTAAGAATGTGTCTGTTATATGTTTGAAGCGACAATTTATTGTAACAACATGTAAAGTCCAAATCGAAGCTGCACTCCTAACATTACTCAACCTTGTAATAATAGATGCTGGAAGTGTTGCAATGCCAGAACCAGATGCAAAGTCAACCGTACTCCAAATAAATTAATTTCACATGTTATTGTGAGGAAACCTTATACCTTATGTGATGCTGTGTTCACAAAAAACATGTAAAACACATTTATTTGGCGTGCTGGTGACTTTACATTCTGTTTATTTGAAATAAGCTTGTTTCAATGCGCACTTTATAATTTATAATCATGGGAGGGTCACTGCTGATCCTCTTATCATACTGCAAGCCTACCTTATAGGATCTGTCTGATGTGAAAGAGCCTCTAAAGTCTCTAGCGACTGCCAGCCCATGATCATGTGATCTAGGCAGCCTAGTCAGAAAAATATGAAGCAATAGGTTCTTTGTTCATGACAAATCATTTTACTCAAAGTAATAATGTGATTTGGCAATGGTGGCATGTGCCATATTGTTGCTTGAACTAGAATTTTGCCCCTGTTGACACTATCAAGGTAATCCAGTAAGCAGAGACACTAGGGGTAAGAGTAATCAGATTTCTGCTAGGCTCATGTGAGGCTAAAAGAACAGTGAGGGGAATTTATCAGGACTGGAGCACCAGAATCTGGAGCAGCTGTGATTGGCAACCAAACAGCTTCTAGCTTTTATTTTCAATGCTTAAAGCGGGAGTAAACTCATTGATTTAACAGTTTCAAAAAACAGTTACATTCCCGGCATGCCAAGAATACTAATTGTGACAACTGTGACACTGGATGTGCTCTCAACCAAACCATCAAACCATCCAATGGCTGGAGTCATAACTGATCACATGTGCATCATCAAGGCAGATGACACAGGGGCCAAGATGGCAGCTTTCTTTGCTGAAAACGATAGGAGAGTTTACATGCTAGCTAGTTGGCTACTATGCACAGCTACTCCAGATTCTGGAGGACATGTTCTGCCACTTCAATCCATCCATTGTATGCTTAATGTACAATTTTTTACCGATTTGTAACAAAAATCAGTAAGACTTATAAAGTATTGCTGTAAAAGCCAGAACACTTACACTGCCAATATATTGTAGTTAGTAAGCCAGAGCAATTAAATTGCATGTCATTTTGGGAAAGCCAAAACAATACTAGTGTTATCAGTGATATGAAAACATATGTACATTTCCAGGGACAACCAAAACTGAAGATTTACTATGTCATAAGGAACATCTAGAAATGTTAATTGTTAATTGTGCCTAAGCAGTACCTAAAAAATTAATCTTGCCTGGATTTCCTCCTAAAAAATAGCAATTTACTTCCTGGTATGTGAGTGTTCCTAGGTTATCATGGGCCTACATACTTACAGCTTATATCTGCAGTGTGCAATCTAAGCCACTGCTGTCTATGACTATTAGTCTTGTGAGATTTGAAGTTGTTACTACTGTGCTGCTCACTGTTCTTTTTTCTGGAGGCTCTGATATGAGGAAGCAAAGCCTTGCCTCTACCAAAATGGCCGCCTCCACACAGAGATACAGTGCAGAACAAGGCATTGCAAGCTAGGAATGGATAAAGATCAGCTGCAGGCAATACTAGTGACTTGTAACTGACCTCTGCCTGCCTTTTTGTGGACACATCTTCCAGGAGTTCAGTTTTTCTTAATTTTTTGTAAAAATTGTATGTATTGCAAAGTTGCTTCTGCTATATTAGACTCTTTATACATATGCTCATGAGTGTTCTATTCTTTTATTTTGTTCATAAATAGACAAATAAAAATATCATCAAATCACCAATTTGTTTATTACTGATTACTATGGGTAGATCTAATAAAAAATACACAATTCTGATGGAAGAACTGTAGATTACGCAAATTTATATGCATACAGTTGAGTGAAACAAAAATTGCAGTTTACCAATTTTGCCCAATTTGAAAAATGTATTCACTCATCCCTATTGATAACAAAATTCAACACATTTTTCACCCATAGCTAGGCAAGCCTGCCTTATTTTGGAATGTTTCTACTACAAATATTAGGATTGCATTTGGCTTGTATCATATTTTATACATTCTTGCCAAGAATATTCCCTCAATGCTTGTTAGAGCATTCCTGAAGGAAAATATGACTGAATGTTAGTGTGTCTGAAACTGAAGTACACACCAAACATAAGCATCACTTCCTAAAATTCAAGCTGAATTATAATGCCCATTTCAGTAACTATAATGCACATGGAATTTGGAGAGGAAATAAAAATTATATTATGCCACAAACATTGTTTGAATCTCCAATTTCAGTCTTTTTCCCTGGTATTTTATACATAACTCAATACAGGAGTTCTGCTTAATATTTTAGAAATTAAAACAAACGTCATTGTTATGGAATTGCATCATAAGGCACTAGTGAGTAAATGCTTAAAGCAGCTACAAAGCACCGCATATACAAAGGATATTTATCATAAGAAAACAAATAATAAAAAAACAGGTTCACCGGGGCAGGAGGTAGAAGTAAGCCAACAGTCCCTGGTAATTTTCCTGTCAGAACAAGCTGGGAGCATTAAAACCAGGGTATTAGGGGATGTTGCAAGTAGAGGTGTCTGCTATCTATACTTAGAGAATTCTTTTTTATCTTTGGTGTGATAAAGTTTTATTTATGCCTTGTCTGGTCACACATAAAAAAATAGGATGCTATGGTAAAAAAAGAAAATAGATTGCAGTTCATGTGTGTGTGTGTGAACTGCTGTTGAGACCAGTCAAAAGACTCCATGTGACATAAAACCATCTCTTATTTCTAAATATAATCCAACTCCAGACAATTTTTAAAAATAATCCCTCAGCAGAGGTTTACAACAAAAAAAGAAGCTCTGGCTGAAATACTCACCACCTCTCTTGTGACATCTCCACAAAAATACCTTGCACCTGTAGATGCAAACCAGAAAACTGAGGACATCCTGTATTTGAAGGGTACCATGGAACTGCCAATGAGGAGGTGTCTGCACACATATACAGTGATGCAGAGCATCAGTGCCAAGGACATGCGGTGAGGTCAGTGGCTGGTGAGGCACTGTATAGTATCAGAGCCAGTTATGCACAGGTTACATATGCCAAGATCGTGTGAGAGCAATAATTCTAGCACTAGACCTCCTCTGTAACTCTAAACATGTAATCTGTAAAAAAATTTAAAGCGTCACCTATGGAGATTTTTAAGTACTAAAGTTTAGCCCCATTCCACGAGTATGCGCAATTTTAAAGCGTGCCATGTTAGGTATCTATTTACATGGCATAACATCATCTTTCACAATATATATATAATATATATATATATATATATATATACAGGTATATATATATATATATATATATATATACAGGTATATATATTCATGAAACATTTTTTTCCAAAAACAAGTGTTTGAAAAATTGCTGCGAAATACAGTGTAACATAAATAGTTTTAGTGACCACCATTGTATTCCCTAGGGTATCTTCTAAAACAATATATATATAATGTTTGGGGGTTCTGAGTAATATTCTAGCAAAAAAAAATAATTATTACATGTAGGAGAGAAGTGTCAGAATTGACCTGGGAGGCAATGGTTTATTTACCATAAATATACAAATAATTATTATATATTGTTTTTAAGATAATTTACTATATTTTTAAAAATGTAATCAAGCAGGTGACTTAATGGACAAATTACTGAAGTTTGAAGTTATAACGTCAAACCAGTAATAGAAATAATAAATTATTATGTTATAACATATAGCATACTAATATATGATTTAGCTTCATTATAACAGTAACTTTTCAACAGCATATTTTAATTCTCCCTCTTAACTGTGTAAGAAAAACCATGGGATTGTGGGTAAATCTTATACCCATAAACCCATGTATTTCCTTGTAGTTAAGAAGGTTGGGCTGGAAGGGAGCATTTGTCTTTTAGACACATGCCCCTTCTATGACACTGCAGTGAGAGGCGTGCCTCCCCTGCAGCATATTTATTGGACAGCTTGGGCTAATGGTACTTTACCATTGCTCTAAGGCTCCAAGCTGTCCATTGAGCTCAGTGCTTCTGACAAGATGTGAGAGGCAATGCAAACTCATCTGCTCTGGTCTTAGGAGGCTACTTACCCCCAAAATTTGGGGTCTCTGTGACCTCAGGTCGCTGAGCTAAGAACCTCGGGGCTCGATTTTTTTTTTAATGTTCACTCTGCCTCCCCTGACTGCACATCCCTGGTCAGTACCAGTCCCTTTATTTTTGAGGACCACTCACCGCTGGGAAAGATCAGAAGAGAAAGAGATCTTTATGCTTTATGTGACCAGCCTGAGACATGTCTAAACTCTAAAGCCTAGTACACACTACTAGTTTTTTTTCCGTTCAATCCAGTGGCCTGAAGGAAAAAAAAACTGACAGCTCAGGTAAGAGCTACTGTACTAACAATCCAATGTTAATACAGCTATCTGCCCTGCCATTCTATTGTGTTCTGACAGGGGGATGGCTCCTCCCCCACCAGAACACTCCGGTCAGCGCTCTCAGCCATTGGCAGAGAGTGCTGATCGGGAGCCAGTCAGCAGACCTTTTTTGATTATGCTCCTTCGACAGAAGCCAGCTGAACTGTTGGCTTCTGTCGGACCGGCTGCAGTACACATGGGCCAAAAGTAAGCTGGTTTCTATTGAACCGGCCGATGCCGCCTGAAATTTGGCCACTGTGTATGCGGCTTAAGGGGACCTTTAGGAGGTGTGGGGGACTGGAAATCCAGAGTTTGACTTTAAGGTATAATTGCAACAATAACCACATAACATGAACAATATTTTTATAGGTGGCGAAGGCAGCATTATCTCTAAAGATATCCCTGCTCATGCAGTTATATTCCACCTTCAAAAAATGGGGCCTTTGTGTTAATGATAGGCTCTTAGTTTATTCAGCCATACCTGCAGTAGCAGGAAAGATGACAAAGCATTGCGCTGATGATAGATAAAGTGGTAGATATTGGTCAAAATCATTTTCCATCTTGATGGAAAATTATTCTCTGCACACAATCATTTTTGAAGCATTTTATCAGTGTAAATGATAATTTAGCAGACAGGACAATTGTAGTTTAAAGGCTATCTGCTATTTTATAAATGATGGGAAAGAGCAACCCCAAAATCATATGAGCAGTACAAAATGTTCACAACATGCAACCCTACTGCTTGTTCAAAAATGAACATTCCCATAAAGAGTATTATTCATATATACATACACATTTTAAGGATTTTTTTTGTCCCATTTTTTTCACAGAAAACATGTTGCGCTTATGTTCTTTTTTTACCCATGCGCATGCTTTTTCCTTTCTGTATTTTATCTGTTCATCGAAAGGGAACACTTTTGTGCTAGCAATATAACCAAGTGTACATATAAGGCACATTATACAGTAAGGTATGTTGTTTAATGTCAATACAAAGTTCACTGAAGGTTCCATAGTGCCTATCATATAAAAAGATATGATAATAACCCAGTTTCAATGTCCAAAGAGGCTATTGCCATATAAAAACAATTATGTGCATACTTCAAATAATGCGCTGAACTTTTCGACCAGTGGAATTAAGAATGGTGTCGTAATTCTTCAAATGTAAAACAATCTAGATATATTTTGAAAGAAGTATTTTTTTTTTCTCTCTGAAATAAAGCAATTAAGTTACTGACCCAAGGAGTCATGCAATTACTTCTTCAACCTGCAAGGCAAAATTGGCTTTGTCTGAAAGGATTTAACAAAAGGTGGAGCTCTAATAAGCTTTTCTCAGCAACAACATGCAGTCGTGTCATATAGAATAGGGGAAATTGGATGGCAGCTGGCCGTCACTAACATGTACACGATAATTGAATACATCCATCATGTGATGCCTCAGTTCAGTTTTTTTCTGCTTCACCAGGGCCGTCAATCCCTGATCAGGCTCTTTAACCTCAACAAGGGTAATAATTTGTTCTAGGGTTTGGAGAAGACATGATTTGGAATGACAGACCACTCTTTTAATATGTCAGGCAATGGGGAACTGACTCAACAGTGGTCATTTGTGAAATAGTCAAGTAATGTTAACACTTTGCATTTCAATGTTACATGAACATAGCCATATCATTATTATTACATCTTACAACTGTATTAACCAAGCTGATGCGTCCCCTAATACAAAAAGGGTTTCAGGTATAAAATACAGATTTCCAGTAGCAACCCCCAAAAGTCTCTTGTTATTGTAAAATACAAGGAGATTCTGACAGGCAAAGTTTTGATACTTCCCGAACA